>NC_080173.1:536227-836227 GCF_950295315.1 Erinaceus europaeus | reverse complement strand
CTTCCAGCTGTTTTAGGTTCCCCCCTTATTTTCTCTCACATAGCCATCTCCCTAGTAATGTTCTTGCACATCTAGTTTTCCTGGGCTTCAACTTCTTGGAAACATTGAACTAAGTTACTCAAAATGACAGTGATAAATTATTATTATTATTATTATTATTATTATTATTATTATTTGCCTCCAGTGCCAGCACTGTGAATCCACTGTTCCTGGCTGCCATTATTTCCCCTTCTTTTCCCCATTTTATTGGATAGGACAGAAAGAAATTGAGAGAGGAGGGGGAGATAGACACCTGCAGAGCTGTTTCACAGCTTGTGAAGCTTCCCCACTGCAGATGGGGGGTGGGGCTTGAACCTGGGCCCTGGTGCAGGTCCCTCCTCAGGTACAACAAACTGGCCCGATAAGAAATTATTATCATGTGTTTCTAATCAATTCAGTGACCTATCCTGGCGACGATATCAACATTTAGAACCATCATTTTTCTTTAAGCCATGACCAAGGTCTTTCACAGCAGTGCATTTTTGCATCTTTGGACTGTTGCCTTGAAATTTTCTTTAGAAATTTTTCACAACTGTCTTGAATTTGGAGTTTTCTTTAGGTTGTTCTGTCAGGAGTGGGCACTCTTGATAAAAGTCTCTGGCTCCCCAGTAAAGTCTGCTGCTAGCTGGAGTGGAGTTCTCCTCCAGGACTCTGACCACACACAGAGTGTGTTAGCATGAAGACTGAAGTCCAATATGGGGTCTAGAAGTTGCAGAGGTCCTCGGGATGGCTCCTGCCATAACTCCTACCTGGGCTGCAGTAAGTAATTCCTTTCACTATAATGTGGTAGAGGTCGCAGAGGTCCTCAGGATGGCTCCTGGGCTGCAGTAAGTAATTCCTTTCACTGTAATGTGGTAGAGGTCGCAGAGGTCCTCAGGATGGCTCCTGGGCTGCAGTAAGTGATTCCTTTCACTGTAATGTGGTAGAGGTCGCAGAGGTCCTCAGGATGGCTCCTGGGCTGCAGTAAGGGATTCCTTTCACTGTAATGTGGTAGAGGTCGCAGAGGTCCTCAGGATGGCTCCTGGGCTGCAGTAAGTGATTCCTTTCACTGTAATGTGGTAGAGGTCGCAGAGGTCCTCAGGATGGCTCCTGGGCTGCAGTAAGTGATTCCTTTCACTGTAATGTGGTAGCTCTAAAATCATAATAGGATCTCATTGCTTAGTGTTTAGTACAACCTAGTCTCTGCCCCCAGATTAACATCCTGTACTTCAGAGATCTCTTTTTCACTTTAGTTTGTGTCTTTCTGGGGCAAGACGTCTGTCTGTCTATTCACCCCAGGAATTCTGACCTTCTGTCCCATTCTGGAGGCTTGCTCTTGGTGGCAGGTTTACGTCTACATAGGTTTGTCCATGTGTCTATTCACCCCGGGGATTCTGACCTTCTGTCCCATTCTGGAGGCTTGCTCTTGGTGGCAGGTTTACGTCTACATAGGTTTGTCCATGTGTTTGGTGGAGCTTTATTGCCAGGGCAGAAGGAGGCTGTTACACAAATGTGTCCTGGAACATGCAGTGCTTGGGCAAGTGCATCTTTAAGATAATGTTGGATGACAGTAGTAACAGTTGGAATTTGTGCTTTGTTCCTAATTTTAGGGTTCCTTAAGATTTTATGTATTTATCTCAACACAATTAAATGTAGTATTAGATGTTTTCAGATTTAAACTTGGGAAAAAAAATCCCCTTTGGAGACTGACAAGAGTATCTTCTCTCCATACCATCAGCAGGTAGGTTTTCTGTCAGCTGCCCAAATTCTTTCTCAGTGAGCTTTATATGCATTTTTTCCAGAAGGGGTTTCAGGCTGCTGCTGTCAATGTTTCTTTCTTAAGAAAGACAGAAAAAAGAATGTAAGAATAACAGGCCTAAAAATGTCATATAAATACAGTGTTTAAAGTGATCAAAACTTTGGAAACACATATGTCTTTGAAGGGGATGTATCTCACCAAAGCAAAGAACTCTGGTGGGATGAAGGGAAGTTGGGGTCTTGGTGCATGATGAGGGGGGTAGCATAGCTTGAGGGGCAAGTGTCTCAGACACTTAGACCCCTGCTACGGGGAGGGAAAGGGATGTACCTATGTGCCAACAACCATGCTGTAGACCATTAACATACTGCTTAAGAATCACGTGTTATTAAGCATAGACATTTTTCTTCTTTTAACCAAACTTTCTTAATGTTTGATACAACATTTATATTAGAAACATATCTTTACCAAAAGAGTAATAGCCAAAAAATATAAATAGCGCACCAAACTCAGCAACAAAAAACCAAATGACCCCATCCAAAAATGGGGAGAGACTATGAACAGAATATTCACCACAGAAGAGATCCAAAAGGCCAACAGAAATATGAAAAAATGTTCCAAATCATTGTTAGAGAAATACAAATAAAGACAACATTGAGATACCACTTCTCTTCTGTGAGAATGTCACATAAGAAAAGGTAGTAGTAACAAATGCTGGAGAGGTTGTGGGAACAAAGGAACCCTTCTGCACTGTTGGTGGGAATGTCAATGGGGCCAAACCCTGTGGAGAGCAGTCTGGAGACTCTCAGAAGGCTAGAAGTGGACCTACCCTATGACCCTGCAATTCCTCTCCTGGGGATATGTCCTAAGGAACCAAACATATTCATCCAAAATGATCTGTGTGCATCTATGTTCATAGCAGCACAATCTGTAATATCCAAAACCTGGAAGCAACCCAGGTGTCCAACAACAGATGAGTGGCCAAGCAAGTTGTGGTTTATACACACACAATGGAATACTACTCAGCTATTCAAAATGGTGACTTCACCTTCTTCATCTCATCTTGGATGGAGCTTGAAGGAATCATGTTAGGTGAGATCAGCCAGAAAGAGGATGAGTATGGGATGACCTCACTCATGGACAGAAGTTGAGAAATGAGAACAGAAAGGGGAAACACCAAGCAGAACTTGGACTGGGTTTGGTGTCCTGCACCAAAGTAAAAGACTGGTGGGGGTGGGGGTGTTGGGTCCTGGTACATGATGGTGCAGGAGGACCTATGTTGTAAGAAATTTTACATGTGTACCAACAATTGTATTTATTGGAAAACATGAAAAGCACATGTACCAACTACTGCAATTACTGTAAACCATTAATTCCCAATAAAATAAAAAAGTCTCTACCAGAATGTTCCATCCTCCAAAGGGAGGCTGGACAACATGCTCTACCACCAGAGGAAGATGGGTCCTGAAATTAGGGCAACTTGGAACATTCCGACTCATGACCACAGAATGTCTGCTCAGACCTACAGGGATGCAGAGGTCACATAGGCTCCTAAGCTGAATATGGGCCCAGATCAAATCGATGGAATTTACAGTCAACAATATTTATACACTTCCCCATATTTGGGAGCTACCCTCTTCCCTGATCCAGCTTTCTGGCCCCTTTTCCAGCCATGACATCATCTTCCCCAGACAATAACTTGGGTCCATCTGCATATCGGAGGTCAGGCTCAGGAAAAAACTAATAAGGTTATGGGCCCTTTGGAATATAACTAAAATAGGCCTACTAGCTATCTTCAAAACAGAGATCCCCAAATCTTCATCTGCAATATTCCAGCCTTTAGGTTCATGATTAGTCAACAATTTGTTTGGCTTTATATGTTAACTCTTTATCAGCCACCAGGTTCCAGATGCCAACATGATGCCAACCTGACTTCCCTGGGCAGATGACCCCACCAATGTGTCCTGGAGTTCCGATTCCCCAGAGCCCTTCCCCACTAGGGAAAGAAAGAGGCTGGGAGTATGGATCAACTTGTCAGTGCCCATGTTCAGCGGGGAAGCAATTACAGAAGCCAGACCTTCCGCCTTCTGCATCCCACAATGACCTTGGGTCCATACTCCCAGAGGGATAAAGAACAGGAAAGCTATCAGGGGATGGGATGGGATACAGAATCCTGGTGGTGGGAATTATGTGGAGTTGTACCCCTCTTATCCTATGCTTTTTTTTAGTGTTTCCTTTCTATAAATAAAAATTTTTTTAAAAGTCTCTACCTAAAAGATTGTTTTTGAAACTTACTCGTATTGATACACCTAAATCTAACTCACTTGCTTCACTTGCTTTGATTTTCTCCTTCCCATTTCTTTTTGATTTTTTTTTTTTTAATTTTTAACAGGGCACTGCTCAGCTCTGGCTGATAGTGGTGCAGGGGATTGAATCTGGGACTTCAGAGCCTCAGGCATGAGAGTCTCTTTGCATAACCATTATGCTATCTACCTCTGCCCTAAAATATATTTCTCTATTGCCCATTATTTAGCAGCTAGGTTTCCTTAGCCTTGTAACACATTAACAAACATATTTAATAAAAACAACTCTGCACATTCCTGAGTAAACAAGAGCTCGCTGAGAACCAAGTCCCCAGAAGTAGAAGTGCTGGACTAATGAGAATACTTATTCTCAACTTTACTTGCTAGTTTCAGATACTTTTCCAAAGTGGCTAGACCCATTTTCCCTCCCTCCAGCTGTGTTATTATTTCTCTACATTATGATTTACAGCTGAGATCCATGTGTAATATAAAAGGTTAGACTTTGTTTTATTTCCTAGCTACTAAGGAGTTAGGAGATCTTTATATATGTCTATTGGGTATCCATTGTTCTTTTAAAAATATTTATTATTAACAAGAGATATTTCAAAAATGCATATTCTGGACATTCATAATTAATTGATAATTTGAATCACAGCATTATTTTCTTAATCTTTGATTTGTATTTTTAGTTTTGACTTTTTTTATAAAACAGAAGTTTTGTTCAATGTAATTAAATAAATTAATATTTTTCTTTTTTGTGCTTATAACAAATTATCTTCTAATGCAAATATAGTCTTCTATTATTTTAAAGATAAAAATTTTAGAGATTTCCCATTGATATTTAAATTTTAAGCTTCCTTGATGCATTCTTGTGAACAATGTAGTATATAGAATTTATCTTGTGTTATGTTAGATAGCAGCCAATATCTTCAGAATTCTTGGTTAAATAATTTACCTTCCTAAAAAGCAAAGCAAGGGATAGATAATACAGGATGACACCTAATGGCCTGAGGTCTTTAACAACAGTTCCAGAAACAGTGTGAGGAGGGTGGAGGCAGGGAGCAGGGTGCCCTCTGGCAGTGAAGATGATGAATGGGGAGAATGAGGTATCCAGGCTCCATCTCAGGGAGAGTTGAACTCCTGTGATAACAACCTAGTCTACAGAATTTATTCAAATTTTATCAATTTAACATAATCTATAGCAAGGTAACATTAAGTGGTGTACTGCCTCTTTGTTCTTTAATCTGCAACAATTTCAGCTTTTGTCCTTAATAATGTTTATATTTTTTAAAAGTGTAAGCTATTCATTTTGTAGAATGTCCTTCAATTTGGGTGAAACCTTCTTTAAAATAATGGTTTAATTTTTCAATAATTTTTAGACATTTAGTGCCAAAGCTTTAGAATTCCCTTGCCCCGAGTGATGAAGCTGAAGGGTTGTCATTCCACACCTGAAGTCTCTGGTCACAGTCTGAAGTGAAGCATGCTGGGGTGGCACTCGTTGCAATGCTGACCAGACTTCCCTGGACAGACGACCCTATCAATGTGTACTGGAGCTCCACTTCCTCAGAGCCTCACCCTACTAGGGAAAGAGAGAGGCAGACTGGGAGTATGGATCGACCAGTCAGCGCCCATGTTCAGAGGGGAAGCAATTACAGAAGCCAGACCTTCCACCTTCTGCAACCCATAATGACCCTGGGTCCATACTCCCTGAGAGACAGAGAATGGGAAGGCTATCAGGGGAGGGGATGGGATGTGGAGATCAGGTTATGGGAATTGTGTGGAATTGTACCCCTCTTATTCTATGGTTTTGTTAATGTCTCCTTTCTTAAATTAAAAAAAAAAAGAATTCCCTTCTTAGATTTACAAAGTCTAGTTATTGCCAAAGTTTCAAGGTAATTTTTTTTCCTTAGAGTTACTACTGGGGTCAGAATCTGCACAACTCTATGAGCTGCTTTTTTGTTCTCCACTTTTCTTTTGATAAAGACAGAGGGAGAGAGGGATATATATGGAAAAAGAGACAGAGACATGGGGAGGCACTGGCACCACTGCTCCACTGCTGTGAAGTCTCCCCACCCCCTGCAGGTGGGGCCTGGAGATGTGAATCAGGCCCTTGCAGCATGTTGACATGTGTGCTCGACTGGGTACAGTATCACGAGGACTCCTCTTCAAGATTTACTATTAACTTGAAAGTGTTTTTACCAGCTTTGCAGTCTGTGTCAGCAGGTTTCCCTCATACTTATAGTTTTTGAAAATTGGCCTATTCACCTTTCAAAGGTCAAAAAAAAAAAAAAAAGCTAGAAATAAGTGTATGCACTGATAGTAATTCCAAACTTTAGGCTAGCTAATCAGAAAAGTGCCATGCTCCCTCACTACAGTTTGGGGAAAGTTAGAACTGTAGTTGACCCTTTAATAGTAGTTAGTAGACAAAGGTTATTTTAAAAATCTGGGGGAGAACTACTTTGGGAACCCACCAAATCACCAGAGCATCCAGAGACTCTGCCCAGACCCCCAGCTCTGTCCACTTGAGAAACTTCTCTAAAGAACAAGGAATAGCAAAGATCACCTGAGACTGCAACGAGATGAGACCAGGACTACTTTGGGAACCCAAGTCACCGGTGAGTGAAAACGTGTGTGGCTTATGGACAGAGAGGAGCCTAAGGAGAGATTCCTGGGGCTGAAGCCCATATCTACTCCCCAGCAGCTGGTAACAGTCAGGCAGTTTGCCAGTTGAGGAGCTCCCTCCAGTCTGTTTTACCAACAAAAAACTGCTGAAGGGAGAAGAGGACTCCCCTAACACTCACCAAATGCAACTGTGAGTCTCCATTGCTACTGTCCTCAGAGGCTGGAGCAGCAGAGAGGAAGCCCTGTGCTGATATTGGGGGGCAGAGAACTGACCAGGAAACTCAGGAGAAGATCTATACCCCGATGGTCTAGCAGTGGGTCTGTGTAGTGAGAGCCTTTCCATGTTGTTCTCCTGGTGAGAACATGGTGAATAGTTGCTTCAGAACTGACAGACTATAAATAGAACTTGTTTAGAAACTCTCAGGACCCAGCAGTGCTGTCCAGCTTGGCTCTGGCTGCTGGCAGAGAAGCTGAATTGAACCTGGAACTTTGGATTCTTGGGGTGTGGGAGTCTCTTTGTATAACCACTGTGCTCTCTCTCCCCCACTCTGCTTTATCTCTTGATCAGGAGTGAGTGATTAAGCTAAAAAAAATCCTACTTGTAGGTAAAAAGCCCCCAGGCTACCATAGCCTACAGAGAAGAAAAATAACAAAGAAGCTTTTAAGCCACTGTGCTCCAACTGAGGGATTAAAATACTATTGAAACAACTGTCAATTTCCACAACTGTGAACTATTTAAGTACCTTACTTAGACACAAGTCAATCCAGGCTAGAGTAATCAGTGGACTGAAAAATACTGAGAAAAGGACCTCACAACACACTATAATAATGGTTAAACAAAAGAGAAACACTGGAGAAATGAACCAGGAAAAAAGTCCAGCTAAAAGCCACCCAAAGGTAGAAGCACAGAAGAATGAGATCAACATGCAAACACTAGCTAAGGAATTAGTCACAGGAGTGAGGGAAGAGTTTGAAAGAATTGTCATCAGAAATGCAGAAACAACAAATGAGACTCTGGAAGAAAACACTAACTATCTCGAGGTAATTAGAAGTCAAAAGCTGAAATATCTGAGCTAAGAGCACAACTAGCTGAACAAGCTAATACAGTATCAGAACAGGATATAAAAAAATAGCTGAGCTACAAAAAACAACAGAGGAGAGAGAGAACAGAATAAATGAGGCTGAAGACAGAATTAGCAAGATTGAGGATGAATTAGAGACAACTAAGAAAGAAGAGATCTCAAAAGGAGATTAAGAGATACTGAAAACAACAACAGAGACATATGGGATGACTTCAAAAGAAATAATATGTGCATTATAGGTCTACCAGGGGAAGAAAGAGAGGGAGGGGAAGAAAGCATTCTTCAGGACATAAATGAGAACTTCCTTAGTCTAGACAGTATAAAAGACAAAGATTCAAGAAGCCCTAAGGATCCCAAATAGAATTAACTCAGACTTAAAGAAACAGAGACACATCACATTTAGAATGAAAAGGAATAAGGATAAAGAAAGGATCCTGAAGGCTGCAAGAGAAAAACAAAGTCACTTACAGAGGAAAACCCATAAGATTAGCAGCAGACTTCTCCACACAAACACTACAGACCAGAAGAGAATGGCAAGATATCTATCGAGTGTTCAATGAGAAAGACTTTCAACCAAGACTACTGTATCCTGCTAGACTGTCATTCAGACTAGATAGAGGCATAAAAACCTTCTCAGACAAGCAACAGTTGAAAGAATCAACTATCACCAAGCCTGCCCTGAAAGAAGTTCTGAAAGGTCTCCTATAAACAATCAGATCACCATAAACATGCTATATATCAGAACACTAAAAATATATAACAGTGGCATTAAAATATCTTCAATCTATAATATCAGTAAGTGTCAATGGCCTGAATTCACCTATTAAAAGGGACAGAGTAGGAAGATGGATCAGAAAACAAAACCGAACAATATGTTGTCTGCAGGAATCCCACCTAACTCAACAAGACAAACACATACTCAAAGTGAAAGGATGGAAAATTACCATACAAGCCAATGGACCACAAAAAAGGGGCAGGAATAGCTATGCTTATTATCTTATATGTGACATGATAGACCTTAAAATAAATAAACTTTGAAAAGATAGGGATAGATATTACTTAGTGCTCAGAGGATCAATCAATGAAGAGGACTTAATAACTATTAACATCTATGCACCCAAGGAGAGGCCATCTGAATACATCAAACATCTACTGAAAGAGTGACAGCAATATATTAACAGCAACACAGTCATAGTAGGGCACTTAAAATACCCCACTCTCTTAACTTGACAGAATATCCAGGCAGAAAATCAAGAAAGAAACGAAGGAGATAAATGAAGAGATAGATAAACTAGAACTATTGGACATTTTAAGAGTAAAAATGGTTATTTCACCATTTTCAGCCCATCTTACATGGAGCTTGAAGAAATCATGTTAAGTGAAATAAGTCAGAAACAAAAGGATGAATATGGGATGATCTCATTCATAGGCAGAAGTTGAAAAAAACAAGACCAGAAGAGAAAACACTCAGCAGAACTTGGACTGGAGTTGGTGTGCTGCACCAAAGTAAAAGACCCTAGGGTGGATCGGAGGTATGGGAAGAGTTCAGGTCCTGGAACAGGATGGCAGAGGACCTAGTGGGGGTTGTACTATTGTGTGGAAAACTGATAAATGTTATGAATTTACAAACTATTGTATTTACTGTCAACTGTAAAACATTAATCCCCCAATAAAGAAATAATAATAAATAAATAATATGGGGGAAATTAATCTACTTTTCCTACTGCTCAATCAAGTCACATTGCAAGTCAAAATAAAAAAAACTCATGAAAAGTGTTACATAACTTTGCTAAAAATGTAATTGTTGACAATAGTTTTCAAAAATTTCCATGTCATTTACTATTTCTGCCTAATTTTATGCAGGAAAACATTTCCTTAAGAAGAAAAGTACAACAGGACTTAGGAATTCTTACTCAGAGTTATAGCTATACTTAGTTTTTACTTTTAAAACTTTATTTATTTATTACTAGTGGAAAGTGTATGAAAGAGGATGAGTGGGGAGAGAATGAACCAGAGCACCACTCTGACATACACAGAGCCAAAGACTGAACTCAAGACCTCATGCCCGTAAGACAAGCATATGGGGCATACATTGTACTTTCATTACTTTTGCCAAACTCAATTTACACAATTCAAGAGGAAACATTCTGAGGACTCTAGTGCCAAAATATTGGGAAAACCTCATAGAAAAATGTAAGTTAACATAGAATTACAGGGTCCTTAGTTTACTAGTAATTTATCACTAACCTGTGATAGTTTTCAGTTCATCTACCACTTTTTTCATATCAACTGTCCCATCATCTGAAAGATAAGATACAAATCACATCCAATGTAGCAATAAGAATGAGGATATGAGTAAGAATTCAGGAAGGCCACTTAGATCACTTGTTCTAGTATTTCTTTCTTCCCCACTCATTGTGGGGAAGAACAAGAAAAAGGTTTTAGTTTTTTAAAAAAATTAAAAAAAAATTTATTTATTCCCTTTTTGTTGCCCTTGTTATAGTTATTATTGTTGTTGATGTCGTCGTTGTTGGATAGGACAGAGAGAAATGGAGAGAGAAGGGGAAGACGGGGAGAGAAAGACAGACACCTGCAGACCTGCTTCACCGCCTGTGAAGCGACTCCCCTGCAGGTGGGAGCCAGGGGCTCGAACCGCATTTCTTAGGTTGGTTCTTGCACTTTGCACCACGTGTGCTTAACCCTCTGCACTACTGCCCAACTCCCAAAGGTTTTACTTTTTACAAGTCATGCTATGTTAACAAATACTCTCTTTGCTTTCAGAAATAGAAATTCCACTCATAAAGGAATATATAAAGGAGTTCCTCTTCTCTTAACTGCTTTTAAGCAGTTAGAACTTGGAAAATTCTCTACTATTAAGGCTACTGGGAGAAAATTTCAAAGGCATCTGAAAAAAATGCTGAGTCACTGATGATCAGGGACATGCAAGTAAAAACATCAATGAGGTATCACTTTACACCTGTGAGAATGCCACACATTAGAAAAGACAGAAACTCCAACTATTGGAAAGGCTGTGAGGGAAAGGAACCCTTCTGCATTGTTGATGGGACTGTAAATTGTCCAGCCCCTATGAGACTCATCAGAGGCTAGAAATGAATCAACTCTCCTATTCAGCAGTTCCTCTCCTGAGGTCATACCTGGGGAAAACAAAAAATCCTGTCCAGAGAGACCTATGCACACCTGTCTTCATAGCAGCACAGTTTGTAATAGCCCAAACTTGGAAGCAACCTAGATGTTCAATAGAGAGAGACTGTAGTCCTGCTTCCCACTGCAGGGGGGATTGGGTTTTAACCTGGGTCCTTGCATATGGTAAGGTGTGCACTCAACTAGGTGTACCACCGACCCAGCACTGTCAGTTAAAACATTTTTTTCTGAACATTTAACTATTTCTTGTCTAATAGCACAATATTTGAAATATAAACTACATTACTGAGAAAATAGATGTAGTAAGCACAAAGCAAAAATCCACTATCGTCTCAGATGAGTATACTGAACTCTAAGATCTTGAAGGCCTAGATTTGACAGTCCCACAGCTAGGACAATGCACATCTATGGTTACCATGTACCCAAGATGACCATCCGCAGATGAGTGGCCAAGGAAGCTTTGGTACATATACACAATGGATACTACTCAGCTCTTAAAAATAATGATATCTCCTTTGTCAAGTCTTAGATGAATCTCAAAAGAATGATGCTGAGATAAGCCAAGGGGATCAGTCGGTGGTGCACCTGGTTAAGCATACATAGTAACATGCCCAAGGACCTGGGTTCAAGCCCTCACTCCCCACCTGCGGCAGGGACACTTCAGGAGTGGTAAAGTAGGTCTGTAGGTGTCCTTCTTTCTCTCTCCCTCTCCATCTCCCCCTCTTTTCTCAATTTCATTCTGTCCTATTGAATAAAATAGAAAGAAGAAAGAAAGGGGAAAATAGTTGAAGGGAGTGATGGATTCTAGTGCTGGTACAGAGCCCCTGTGGTAACCCTGGAGGTAGAGAGAGGGAAGGAAAGGGAGAGAGAGACTAAAAGGAGAAAGATGAATCCCAGATGATCTCACTTACAGGTGAAATTTAAACAAGAAAATGAGGAGGAGGAAGAACACGGGGGACACTTGGATGAGGTGTGCATCCAGTAAAGCAAGGATCCTTGTGGGGTTAGTGGGAAATGGACAGAGGTAAACAGGCTCTGGGGTTCCAGGGTACAATGGAGGAGAAGGACCTGAACTGGAGCAAGAATGTCATGGAAAATGAGATTATACCCACATGTCAATATATGGGTATAATGTCAACATAAGGATATGATGTCAACAACTGCACTACAAACCATAACCTCCCCCCAATAAAAATAATAAAATAAATAAGTCATGAACATAAGTTGCTATAAGTCAAGAGAAAGGATTGAGTGCACACCTTACCATATGCAAGGACCCAGGTTAAAACCCAATCCCCCCTGCAGTGGGAAGCAGGACTACAGTACAGGGCTTTTCTCAAAGTTTTTATAAGTGAGGAGGTTTCTAAATATGATCTCACAAATTCTCAGAGGAGTTTAATAATAATATCAATGATTACAATAGTAGTAGCAATGACAATAAGTGGCTTTATTGAGTACCTAGAAAGTACTCAACCTAACCCCTACAAAAACTCTATTAAGTGAGTGCTAACAATGCTCACTTTTCACAGATAAAGAAACTGATTATAGAAACATTAAGCCAGTGGCTGAGAACTCCAGCCAGCCATCTGGGTCCCAGGGTCTCTGCTTCAACCACTGTCTCATCCTGATTCTGAATGCTCACCCTCTGATGCTCACCATTAACTGGTAGGTGATCTGCCAAGTCTCCAAGTTCCTTTTCTGTGAGACTTATCCTCATGTTTCCCAGGACTGTATCCAGTTTATTGACATCAAATTTCTCTCCTTTAAGAAAAAAGAGATGGGGGTAAAAACCACATAAATTTGCTCTAGAATGTGACATAAATGAAAAGCCAAGTTATTTGACGATTGAAATCAGATTCTTGAGGTTGTGATGAAAGTTTCAGCAGGCTGGCCTTGCTGTTCATAAAATCTCACAAACATCAGCAAGTCCTTCTCATGATTTTTATGGTACATGTTTACGACCTGATTATTTCAAGCCCTGACAAAACTTGGGGCATTCCAAAGGAATATTGGCTTTTCCTCTAAAATACAGCATAGAAAATAAAATGGCGTCTATGGTCATACCACCCTGAACATGCCTGATCTTGTCTGATTTCGGAAGCTAAGCAGGGTTGGGCCTGGTTAGTACTTGGATGGAGAAAATAAGATGGTCTTGGGGCCAGGTGGTAGCACACTTGGTTAAATGCACATATCGCAATGCACATGCAGGGAGGTACTTCACGAGTGGTGAAGCAGGTCTGCAGATGTCTCTTTCAAACTCTCTCCCTCTCTGTCTCTCCCTCCACACTTGATATCTCTCTGTCCTGTCCAATAATACAGAAGGTGGAGGAGAGGGAAAAATGGCTGTTGGGCGGGGGTACTTAGTGTTGGCACCGAGCGCCAGTGATAACCCTGGTGGCAATAAACAATACATACATAAAAATGCCATCCACCTGTATGAGGAAATGATAAAGAAATCAATTCAGAGACAGAAAGTAAAATAGTGGTTACCAGCAGCTGGAGGGGAGGGGAGGCGGAGTTACCCCTCAAGCTGTTTTGGGGGTAACCAGAAACTGACAGTGATAATGACTTATATTATACATCACTGTGCATAATATTATTGTACTGTTCATTTGTTTTTATTTTTTATTAGCAATTCAATATTGATTTACAAAATTACATATCAACAGGGGTATAATTCCACCCCACTCCCACCACAGAGCTCTGAATCCCAAGTCCCCCATTGCAAACCACCACGGTTCTCCCAAGGTTGCAGGCACAGGTGAGCTGTCATCTCTGCAGCTCTGTCTACATCTGCACATATTTCCCCCTTTTTCTCCCAGGTCCAGTCCTCTCTCCCCCTGCAAGCCACACGTCGTCACCCCATTACTACATACAAATATCTCTCTCCTTTTAATTCCCTCTCTCTGGGACCAGATGGAGTTGGAGTTCAGAGCCCTCTTATCCTATGGTTAAAATCATAAATTTTGTTTATATATTTTACTACAATAAAAAGTTAGATTACAGAGCACTACAGAAGAACTGCAGCACAGCAATGGACTCTAGGAGAGGAGAGGTGAGAAGAGGTGGAGAGAGCTCTGGGCCCCCGATATATGATGGTAAAGACTTGAGTAGTGGGAGTTGTGAGCAGACATCTGCCATAGGTAGATAAGAGGTTATATTTATATGCCAACAACTATCCTGAAAGCTATTATCTCCCCAATACAATGACTTAAAAATAATAATGGAGGGGCCAGAGAGTGGCACACTTGGCTGAGCACTCATATTACATGTGCAAGGACCCAGGTTCAAGCCCCTGGTCCCCACCTGCAGGGAGAAAGCTTCACAAGCGTTGAAGCAGGCTGCAGGTGTCTCTCTTCCTCTCTATCTCCCCCTCCCTCTCAATCTCTGGCTGTCTCTATCCAATAAATAAATAAAGATAACTTAAAAAAATAATAAAGTAGAAGAAAAAGACAAGGATAGAATTAATATGAATAACAAAAGGGCAGGGGTCATTTAAATATCTTGGACATAAATTAAATGTTAATTGCAAGAACTCTAAATACACCTGCTTTTCTGTTATGGTTCTCTTTTATTTCAATCAAGCAATACATTTCTCCATCATCTCTAAGAGAACAGGAGTCAGCGGTGAGGTGCAGTACACATGGTTGACTGCATATTACAATACCAAGGGCCCAGGTTCAAGCCCCACCTGCAGGAAGTAAGCATCACGAGTGGTGAAGCAGTGCTGCAGGTTTTTCTATCTCCCCCTCTTCTTGATTTCTCTCTACCTCTATCCAAGGAGAAAATAAAGAAAAAGGGGGGGGGGGTAACACATGGGTCAAAGGGAAATCAGAGTCAATAATATGGTTTAAAAACCATTTCAAAATACAACTCTAGAATTTTTCTATATAACTTATAAAATCACTATGAAATGAAAAATATAAAAGCCCAGTATATAATGTATTACTCTACAATGCCAAAACCAGATCTTTAATCTACTCCTCTCACTTTTCTTGTCCTGATTTTAGAACACTGTCACTTTTTCTCCTTAAATTTCCTCAAGGGACATTAAATATCCCAGTAGAATTAATAATAATAGCAGACATTCCTCACTACTGGCTCACAATGATAGAACCTTACTTTTAAATGAAGAACTAAATCTTGTGATTAAGACTTCTTCTTCAGGGAAAGGAGGAGCATGAAGGGCAGTCTGGGGACCTAAGTCCCCACAGTGGAACAGTGCAACAGTTTGTTAGCAATTTTGGGGAACTGTGGAATTGTATGCCCGTGACAAAACAGTCCTGTAAGTCATCCTATCCTCAATAATGTGATACTAAAACGGAAAAAAAAAAATTTCTTCTTCAGGTAGAACTAAGTTACTGTGAATATTTTACCAGTTTTCCCCAGGAGGATCGAATGGAACTGACTTGCTCTTCTTTTTGTTAACCAGAGCACTGTTCAACTCTGGTTTATGGGGGTGCAAGGGATTGAACCTAGGACTTTGAAGCCTCAGGGATGAGTCTCTTTGCATAACCATTATGCAATCAACCCTTCCCAGGAATTAACATTCTTTCATACAGATATGCAAATCCAAGTTCTCTTGAAGGTTATATTGTAGACTCTTAGCATTGTAGGTGACATTGGGAAGTGAATGATTCTTTGCAGTACAAGGTGACCCTGTGCACTATAAATTCACTAGTCTGTGATTTCTATCTAGCAATATGTGCACTTAACCAGTTGCACCACCCCCACCCCCTGTGATTTCTATCTACAAGGTGCTCTGAACTCTCTCCCTCTCTGAAGTAATAATTAAAGTAATAATTAAAAATGTCACTCGACATTTCCAGTGTATGTGTCTCCTGCAAAGAACCACTGCTATCCTGATATCTGAAATGCTTACCACTAGCTGATGACATTTGAAACAGCTCCAAGCGTTCCTTGTCTGTAAGTTTCACTCCCATGTTTTCCAGAGCATCTTCTATGTCACGTATATCAATATCCTCTCCTCCAAATAATAATTATAAATGTAAGAATTTGAAAAGCACTTGAAAATTTAAAACAGAAAAGTCCCTGTACTATAAGCCATAATTTCCCCCCAAAAAAGTGTAAAAAAAAAAAAACCCAACCCTTTTATGAGGTCTATCTCATAAAATTAAATTGGATCTCCTAACGTAAATACAAAATGAACTTCATCTCAACAGAAAGGAAATACAGTAAAAATTTAGATTATATGGGAAAAATTTCTAAACTAGAATTCTAAAGGAAAGTATTGATAAACTTAAATCCATTCAATTAAAAAGTTATGTTTACTAAAAGGTATTAATTTCAGCAAAATGTTAAGCCAGACATTAGTCTATATATACATATGTATACCATAAAAATGACCAGCACACAGACTATCTATATACAACTACAAATTGGCAAAATGCAAGTGGTCAGATAGATTTAGACAGAGGATATAAAGAAAAAGTTTACAGATGAGAAAGGCTGCATTGTCAACAAAAAAGTAAGATAATATCCTGGAAATCAGGAAATGCAATTAGAATTCTAATGAGATACCATTTCATATCAATAATGTTAAGAATAATTAAATATCTGGCAATAACAAATGTTGACTATATATTAAGTTGGAGTTATAAATACTAGTTTGATACTCTCTATAGTAGAAAAAGTCAGTGAAGGGAATCACAGATGCAGTGGTAACAGACATTCAGGAATGAGGCAAAGGTAGGAAAAAGGTCTCTTCAATTACATATAATAGATTCTTCTGTGGAGGAGATATTGCCAAGCATAACTTCTCAAAGGAGAACAAATACTAACTGATCTCCCTTCTAGGTGAGATACAAGGAAACAAAGCAAGGGAATAGTACAATGTCACGTCTCTGACTGCAGAACTGAGGTCACCAAAGGGGGCATGGAGGTGGAGGGTGGAAGGGGCCCTGGAGACACTGGTGGGGGTGGGTACTGATGTGGTGGGAATGAAGCCCAACACACATCATTAAGTGGTGCAAAAACAAACACATCATGAAGAGGGATGAACGTACAGCCTTGTAAACTAACATTAGGACTGTTAAAAATCAGAATATGGGGCCAGGTGGTGGTGCACCTGGTTGAACACACACATTACAGTGCACAAGGAACCAGTTCAAGGCCTCAGTCCCCACCTGAAGGAAAGCTTTACAGATGGTGAAGCAGGGCTGCAGGTGTCTCTGTGTCTCTCTTCCTATCTCCCCCTTCCCTCTCAATTATTGGCTGTCTCAATCCAATAAATAAAGGTAATAAATAAAACTTAAAAAGTTTATAAAACTAAAAGATAATAAAAATGCGAAAACCAAGAAAAACATATAGTTACTTATTTTTCAGAGATACTGAATTCATAGTCTCCAGGGACATCTAAGTAAAGATATCTAGTAGCACTTTCTTAGAATATCCTGAAACTCAGTGAAACTAATATTTCATGCTTACCATTAACTAGAAGGCTTTCTGTCAGATTTTCAAGTTGTTTTCCTGTGAGATTAATTCCCATGTTTCCAAGAAATATATTGATGTCATTGGCATTAACCATTCCTCCTTTAAAAAGAAGTACATTAAGTAACTACAAAATTTTGTAAAAGCTATATCCATATATGATTTTCTTTAATGGTATGGTATAATATTAGAAATATAGCCCATGGTAAAATAAAACTGAAAAAGGTCAATAACAGAGTTATAAAGTTTTTTTTTTTTATAGCTTTGAATTGAGGTAAGGGAACATGATAAAAAGATTATTTGAAAGAGCTGGGGAGACAGCATAATGTTTATGCTGCCCCAGCTTCTATCACCAGCACCACCATCAGACAGAGCCAAGCAGTGATCTGGTCTCTCCCTCTGTATCTCTCTTTCACTAAAAGTAAACAACAAAATAAATATAACAAGATTATTTTTGTTGTTGCTAGGAGTCCACTCCTTTTTCAAGTAGAGAGACAGTCCAACGGGCAGGCAGATGTCAGATAAGACACCACAGCATGGGAGCTTCCCTGGACTGGAATGTAGATCACATGCGTGACTGCACAGGCACACTATCTGGGAGAGCTGTATTACTGGCCCAATGGACAGATTCTTAAAGACTTTTTAACTGAACTGAAGTCACTCATCTCATAGATTTTTGAAGCAGAGGTTATTTTATGTCACATAAGTTATCAGACTATCACAAATTTTGAAAGCTATTAGGATTCTGGGTGGTGGCACACTTGGTTGAGCACACATGTTACAATGCACAAAGACTCAGGTTCAACTCCCCGGTCCCCATATGGAGGAGGAAAGATTCAAGAGCAGTGACGCAGTGCTACAAGATGTCTCACAGTCTCTCCCTCTCTCCCTCCTTCTTCCCTTTTGATTTCTCTCTGTCTCTATCTAATAAATAAAATTAAAAACATATTTAAGAAAATATTGGGGAAATTTTTACAATATGGTGAGGGCATAATTTCACATCTCCCCAAAATGTGTTACACTATTAAAAAAAAAACTTCTTTGTTGTATAAAAATTAATTTCAAATGATTTTCCCTTCTTAAAATTTGGGAAAATTCAAAGCTTGATGAAGACATTATCTGATAAAATACAGATAATTCAAGACATATAACTAATCAATCAATGTACAATATTCACAATGTAACATTCTATAGACCCAGGAACTTTAAACAGTCATTTTATGCAGCTCAGAAAGTGAGCTCAGGGCCTCATGCTTGTAAATTCCTCTAAAGAGCCTCTCTGTGGCCCAGTTTTTCATTCTTCATGTTTGGAAAGAGAGAGATAAAAAGGAGACACCGCATCACTATACCACCATTCTGGTAGCTTCCTGATGCTGTTTGTGGTTACTGCATGTGGTTTTGAGGCTCAGAGCCAGAACCTTGCATACATCATGCTACATTGTTTGAATCCCAACTCAAAGGTTTTAGTATTTAAATTTTCACCTTTGAAAGACCTACTATCATTCAATACCCTATTTTGATCCACCTTGCCAGCAGCTAAAATATAAATTCATATAAAAGTCAAAATGATATGGATAGTTACAAAAGAGTACTATATATTCCAAGATTTTGAAAGTATCTTTTTTCTTTTTTCTTTTCTTTTTTATTTAAGAAAGGATTAATTAACAAAACCATAGGGTAGGAGGGGCACAATTCCACACAATTCCCACCACCCAATCTCCATATCCCACCCCCTCCCCTGACAGCTTTCCCATTCTCTATCCCTCTGGGAGCATGGACCCAGGGTCATTGTGGGATGCAGAAGGTGGAAGGTCTGGCTTCTGTAATTGCTTCCCCACTGAACATGGGCGTTGACTGGTCGGTCCATACTCCAGTCTGCCTCTCTCTTTCCCCAGTAGGGTGGGTCTCCGGGGAAGCGGAGGAAAGTGTCTTTTTTCATTATTCTCCATTAAAATGACACTTTAGACTGTATTAAGATAAAATAGGAGTAGTAAATTTTTTTTTAACCATACATATCTGATCGTTGTCACTTAAAGTCATTATTGCTATGGGCTGTTCTGAAGCATCTTCATCATCACCAGCAACACCACCACCACCACCATCACCACCATTACCACCAGCACTATCACCACCACCATCACCACCATTACCACCAGCACTATCACCACCACCATCATCACCATTACCACTAGCACTATCACCACCACCATCATCACCACCATTACCAGCAGCACTATCACCACCATCATCGCCACCAGCACTATCACCACCACCATAACCACCAGCACTATCACCACCACCATTGCCATCATTACCACCAGCACTATCACCACCACCATCACCACCATTACCACTAGCACTATCACCACCACCATCACCATCACCACCATTACCACCAGCACTATCACCACCACCATCACCACCATTACCACCAGCACTATCACCACCACCATCATCACCACCATTACCACCAGCACTATCACCACCACCATCATCACCACCATTACCACCAGCACTATCACCACCACCATCATCACCACCATTACCACCAGCACTATCACCACCACCATCACCACCAGCACTATCACCACCACCATCACCACCAGCACTATCACCACCACCATCACCACCATTACCACCAGCACTATCACCACCACCATCATCACCACCATTACCACCAGCACTATCACCACTACCATCGCCACCAGCACTATCACCACCACCATCACCACCAGCACTATCACCACCATCATCATCACCATCACCACCAGCACTATCACCACCACCATCACCACCAGCACCATCACCACCATCATCATCACCATTACCACCAGCACTATCACCACCACCATTACCGCCAGCACTATCACCACCACCATCGTCATCATTACCACCAGCACTATCACCACCTCCATCACCACCAGCACTGTCACCACCACCATCATCACCACCATTACCAGCAGCACTATCACCACCATCATCGCCACCAGCACTATCACCACCACCATAACCACCAGCACTATCACCACCACCATTGCCATCATTACCACCAGCACTATCACCACCACCATCACCACCATTACCACCAGCACTATCACCACCACCATCACCATCACCACCATTACCACCAGCACTATCACCACCACCATCACTACCATTACCACCAGCACTATCACCACCACCATCATCACCACCATTACCACCAGCACTATCACCACTACCATCGCCACCAGCACTATCACCACCACCATCACCACCAGCACTATCACCACCACCATCACCACCAGCACTATCACCACCACCATCGTCATCATTACCACCAGCACTATCACCACCATCATCATCACCATTACCACCAGCACTATCACCACCACCATCACCACCAGCACTATCACCACCATCATCATCACCATTACCACCAGCACTATCACCACCACCATTACCGCCAGCACTATCACCACCACCATCGTCATCATTACCACCAGCACTATCACCACCTCCATCACCACCAGCACTGTCACCACCACCACCATCACCACCAGCACTATCACCACCACCATCATCACCACCATTACCACCAGCACTATCACCACCACCATCGCCATCATTACCACCAGCACTATTACCACCACCATCATCACCACCATTACCACCAGCACTATCACCACCACCATCACCACCATTACCACCAGCACTATCACCACCACCATCATCACCACCATTACCACCAGCACTATCACCACCACCATCACCACCATTACCACCAGAACTATCACCACCACCATCACCACCATTACCACCAGCACTATTACCCCCACCATCACCACCATTACCACGAGCACTATCATCACCACCATCATCACCACCATTACCACCAGCACTATCACCACCACCATCACCATCATTACCACCAGCACTATCACCACCACCATCATCATCACCATTACCACCAGCACTATCACCACCACCATCACCACCATTACCACCAGCACTATCACCATCGCCATCATTACCACCAGCACTATCACCACCACCATCACCACCATTACCACGAGCACTATCATCACCACCATCATCACGACCAGCACTATCCCCACCACCATCGCCATCATTACCACGAGCACTATCATCACCACCAGCAGCACCACCACCACCATTACCACCAGTAGTATCACCACCATCAGCACCACCAGCACTAACACCACAACCATCACCACCATAACCACCAGCACCAGCACCACCACCACCACCACCATTACCACCAGTAACACATCACTGTCATCAACACTACCACATCACTATCACCACCACCACTACCATTACCACCACAACCATATCACTGTCATCACCATTACCATCACCACTGCCATCACATCAATCATCACCACCACCATCATCATCATCAGTACCACAACTATGTAACCATACAATACCGAACCCTCACTTACTCACTTTACCATATACCAAACATTTCATAGTGCTTTAATTCTTATCTTCCTCTTATAAATGAGAAATTGAGACATCCAAAGAAATAATCCAAAATAACACAGAGGATAAGTAGTGGATCTAGGATCTGAATACATGTACTCAGATTCAAATTCTTTGTGTTTAACCACTGTGCTATATTACTGCTACCCATTTTTATCTATCATTCCTTTCAGTAGTCTTTTATTTTCCATATTTTTCTTTATTTCCTTGCTTACAACTAGGCCTTGCAATTAATTAGTGATAAGGTGTATTGTTTTCTTTGCTCATAGATGAATATTTGATGACTTAAGAGATAAACTTTAATTAGCACATTATTTCCAGGGGCTACAAAATGTCCTGTTCAACAGAGTACATATTTTACCATACTTGAGGTCCGAGGTTTGAGCCCCTGGCCACCACATGACAGCATCAGCATGAGGGAAGCTTCAAGAGGGGTAGAGCAGTGTCTCTCCTCTCTCTCTCTCTCTCTCTCTCTCTCTCTTTATCTTAAAAAAAGAAAGAAAAGTTTCCAGGAACAGAGGAATTGTGCAGGCATGAAGCCCAGCAATAAACCTAGTTGTAAACAACAAAACATGGAGGAGGGTGGTCAGATGCACATGCTAGAATGTGCAAGGACCTGCGTTCAAGCCTCAGTACCTACTTGCAGGTAGGGGAGTCTCATGAGTGGGGAAGCAATGCTGCAGGAGTCTCTTCCCCCTCTCCCGCTAAGATTTTCATATCAAAGTTGGATAGCATCTTTAGGAACTACAGAACTGCTTCATATCTTACTGCCTTTCAGTAAGATAAGTTGCAGATGTTACTATGATTCCATCCCATATGACTTCCATGGGCAGATGACCTCACCAATGTGTCCTGTCACCTCCCCAGAGCCCTGCCCCACTAGGAAAAGACAGAAACAAGCTGGGAGTATGGATCCACCTGCCAACACCCACGTCCAGTGAAGAAGCAATTACAGAAGCCAGACCTTCCACCTTCTGCTTCCCATAAAGAAATACTCCCAGATGGTAAATATTAGGGGAAGATGAACAAGAGGGCTTTTAGCTCCAATTCCATCAGGACCCAAAGAGGGAAGAGGGGGAAAAAGGAAGGACTTTTGGAAGTAGTAATCAGTGTGACTTAGAATGGAAGAGAATGCAGCATCATCGAAAAAAAAAAAGAGTATTTATATATACATACATATATATATATATATATATATATATATATGTAGTCAACCCATATCTGTTGGGAGAACTAATGCAGTTTCCAATAGAGGGAATGGGGACACAGAACCCTGGTAGTGGGAAAGATGTGGAATTATACCTCTATTATCTTATAATTTTTTAATAAATATTTTTTAAATAACTAATAAAATTAAAATGCTACTAAAATTGATATAAAATGTTAGTGGCATTCTTCTATCCAAACACTAAACCAGAAGTTCAGAAATCAATCTCATTTCAAATAGCAGTGAAAATAGTCAAATATTCAGGAATAAAGTTAAAGAAAACTTTAAAGACTTGCACACTGAAAACAAATCACTATTGAAAGACATAGAAAAGGGTACAAATAAATGGAAAGATATCCCATGCTCATGAATTAGAATAATTAATATTTCTAAAATGATTATCCTATACATAGCCATATACAGATTCAGTGCAATCCATATCAAGATTTTAGCAAATTTCTTTAAGGTAATAGAACAAAAGTTTATATGGACCTAGAATATATCTGTAATTACCAAATCAATCCTGAGGGGAAAAAAAAGAACATAGATGAAGGTATTATGCTTCCTGACCTCAAACTGTACTACAAGGCTATTATAATAAAAACTGTTTGGTCCTGAAATAAAATAGACACACAGATTAGTGGAACAGAGAACACAGAAATAGGTCATCTAAACTCCTGGACAACTAATTTTTGTCTTGGGGCCTCAAAACATTAAGTGGAAAAAGGAAAATCTTTTCAACAGTTGGCACTGAAAAAAATCGGAAACAGGCTGGGGGTGTGGATCCACCTGGAAGTGACCATGACCAGCAAAGAATCAATTACAGAAGCCAGACCTCCCACCTTCTTCACCCCATAAAGAATTCTGGTCCATACTCTCAGAGGAATAAAGAATAGGGAAGCTTCCAATGGAGGTGATGGGGCATGGAACTCTGGTGGTGGGAACTGTGTAGAATAACTGTACCCCTGTTATCTTACAATCTTGTTAACCATTATTAAATCACTAATAAAAATTAGAAAAAAAATCAGGTTGAAATGTTCAGAAGAATGAAGCCAGATCACCATCTATCAATTACCATGCACAAGTCAACTCTAAATGGATTAATATTTGGATGTTAGACTAGAAACCATCCAATATTTAGAGAAAAACCGTGATGAATACACCATGATGTTTGAAGACTACAGCCCAACAGCAAAGAAAACAAAAGCAAAATAAACCAATAGGACAATATCAAACTAAGAAGATTTTGCAGAAAAAAGCACCCATCACCCAAACTAACAGACATCCCATTGAATGGGAGAAGTTGTTTATATGCCATACATTATACAAAAGGCTAATATTAAAAATATAGAGAGAGATGACAAAACAAAGCAGCACTACCACCACCACCACCAACAACAACAAAGCAATCCCATTAAATATTTTATTTATTTGTTTATTTGGTAGGGACAGAGAGAGAAATCAAGAGCAAGAGGAAGGTAGAGAGGAAGAGAGAATTACAGACACCTTCAGCACTGCTTTACCACCTGTCAAGTTTCACCCCACAGGTGGAGACCAGCGTCTTGAACCTACATTCGTGCACACTGTAATGTGTGTACTCTACTAGGTGTAACACTGCCTGATCCCCCAAAACCACCCCATTAAAAATGGGGAGAGACATGGACAGAATCTTTACCAATAAGCATATGAAAAAATTGGTCAAATTTATCAAAATTGTCAGAGAAATGTAAAGAGATAACAGTGAGATACAACTTCATAACTAAGGATGTCATAAATTACAAGGGACAGAAACCAGTGTTCCCAAAGATGTAGGGAGAAGAACCATTTACACTGCTGGTGGGAATGAAAATTGGTTCATGCCTCATGGAAAACAATATGGAGATTCCTAAAAAAATTAGATATGGAACTACTCTATGACCCAACAATTCTTCTCTTAAGGATCTACCCAAAGAACACAGAAACATCTACCCAAAGAGACCTAGTACGGCTATGTACACATAGCAACACAATTTGTAATAGTCCTAACTTGGAAGCAGCCCAGATACCCAACAACAAATGAGTAGCTAAGAAAGTTGTGGAATCTCCCACACTTATGGACTTATAATTTTTGACATGGGGGCCCAAACTATCAAATGGAGAAAGGAGAGTCCTGTCTACGGCCATACTACCCTGAACATGTCTGATCTCATCTGATTTCAGAAGCTAAGCAGGGTTGGGCCCCGTTAGTTCTTGTGTGGGAGAAAGGAGAGTCCTGTCTACGGCCATACTACCCTGAACATGTCTAATCTCATCTGATTTCAGAAGCTAAGCAGGGTTGGGCCCCGTTAGTTCTTGTGTGGGAGAAAGGAGAGTCTCTTCAACAAATGGTGTTGGGAAAATTGGGCTGAAATGTACAGAAGATGAAACTGAACATTTACCATACACAAAGGTAAACTCAAAATAGATCAAGGACTTGGAGGTTAGACCAGAAACTATCAAATACATAGAGGAAAATATTGGCAGAACTCTTTTCCATCTAAGCTTTATAAGGCATCTTCAATGACACAAGTCCAATTGCAAAGAAGACAAAAACAAACATAAACCAATGGGAATACATCAAAACCAAAAGCTATTGCTCACAAAAAGAAACCATCATCCCAAGAGACTTCTTACAGAATGGGAGATGATCTTTACATTCCATACATCAGACAAAAGGCTAACAACCAAAATATACAGAGCTCACCAAACTCAGCATCAGCAGCAACAACAAAAGACCCCATCCAAAAATAGGGAGAGGATATGAACAGAATATTCACCAAAGAAGACGTTCAAAAGGCCAACAGACATATGAAAAAATGCTCCAAGTTACTGGTTGTCAGAGAAATGCAAATAAAGACAACAATAAGATATCATCCCTGTGTGAATGTCATACATCAGAAAGGATAGTCACAACAAATGCTGGAGAGGTTGTGGAGACAAAGAAATCCTCCTGCACTGCTGGTGGGAATGTAAATTGGTCAAGCCCCTGTGTACAGTAGTCTGGAGAACTTTCACAAGACTAAAAATGGACCTACTCCATGACCCTGCAATTCCTCTCCTGGGAATATCCTAGGAAATCAAAAACACATCACAAAAGATCTGTGTATTTAACCAAAGAAAAGGACTCTGGGGTGGTGGGTGCTCTTAGGTCCTGGTGCATGATAGTGGAGAACCTAGGCTGGGGGAAATGTTTGCAGAAACTTGAGAAATTTTACACATGTATCAACAACTGTATTTATTGTAAACCATTAACCCCCCAATAAAGTATAAAAAGAAAATGAAATAAAACCAAACATCAATAATAAGAGATAATTAAAAAGAGAAAGTTGTGGCATATATATACAATAGAGTATTATTCAGCAGTAAGACGTATGAATTCATTTCCTTTGCCTCATCTTGGAACTTGAAGGACTCATGTTAAGCAAGATACAAAGGGTTTGTTTTTGATTTCTTAGGGTGAACACCAGATGATCTCATTTCAAGATGGACTTAAAAACAAGGAAAAATGAGGGAAATGCAAAGTGAAATTTTGTTGGATATGAGCATATGTAAACTGAGGATGGCCTCAGTTTGAACTCCCATGTCACTGGAATATCAGTACAAAGGGTCATTCCCTTGGGTTGTTCTTCTGGTACTGCACTCCCTCTAGCTGTTATTGGAGTACAGTAAAACAATAACCTGATGTACTCAAATTTTCTCTGTTTATGATGCATGCAGATGTTCTAACCTTGAATTTTATCTATAGATGCAGCTGTTGTATCTTCATAGATGCTGAGTACTAACTTTGATCCTTTGTTTAAAAACAAGCCTAATTCAAAACATGTTATTCTGGTTTTAGTTGCATGTGATATCTAAAACATATCCTACTGTAATTATTAAAACCCTAGTAAGTCTTCGAATAAACTGACCACTCTTTGAATGGTTCCAAGGATCTCTGATGTTTGATCAATCCTTCTTATGCAAGCTAGAACATCCCCACTGTGAAATTTGGACTCGGTGTAGTGTATTTCAGGAAAGCACTGGACTCCAAGGTCAGGAAGACAGGAGGGGGTATATAAGGGGACCCAGTGAACAAAAGTAGAAAGGACTTAAATTGGCAGTGAGAATGCTATGCAGACAATTATCAAGGAAGATAAGAAACTGTACTCACATGCTAGTAACTGTCCTGTAAATCTTTGTTTCTCCCACCAGACACTGTAAGGAAACACTGGTACAGCAGGGTATTTCCATCTCTCTCTTCCTCTCTCTCATGACCTTTTTATTTTAAAGCAGTAGCTTAGAGTAGTAAAGTCTTGGTGATGACAAAAAATGAATTAAAAGTAATAAAGTAAAGAAAATAAAGAAACCATTTTATCTGTGCTCTCTCCTCAGGCCTGGGAAAGTGTTTTCCATATCTGAATCAAACAATTAGTACAGCACACCTCATTTCTTTGTGCTTTGCTTTAGAGCATTTTGAAATTAAAGGTTCTAGCAAGCTTGCCTTGAGCAAATGTATGGGTACCATTTTCCCTAACTGATGTGCTCATTTTGATCTCAGTCTTTCAACACAATCTTCACTACTTGATAAAGAGCAAAGATAGAGTGTGACATATCTAAATATACAAATATACAATCAATACTACTCATGTAAATATACCCCTTTCCACTCTAATAACTCATGTCACAATGATGTAACAGTTACAAGAATGTGAATTATCAACACAAAGAAAATGAGGGTTGTACGTTTTCTTCTCCATTCAGATCTTACTGACACTAGTCCAAATATTTCTGTTACCAGATAAGGACTCTGAGCATCTTCAAATAACTGCCAGGGCCAGAAGATGGCTCAGCTGGTAGAGCACACACTGGGCCACGTGAGCTAACTGTGTTTGCACGTCTGGCCACCACATGGGACACCTGCCTGGGGAACATTACAGTGGAGTAGTGCTGGGGTATCTCTCTCTGTGTCTGCCTAAAAAAAAAGAAAGGAAGGAACAAACGAAGAGAGAAAGAAACTACAGGGAGAAGAAGAACCATGCATACTTAGAGCCCGGAGATAACCCTGGTGACAATAAAATAAAATACAAATCTATATTTTGACAGGCCCAAGAAGTAAAGGGCAGGCATAGAGAATTCAGTTTCCTAAGGAGGAAGAGGAAAACTTGTGGATGTCTCCTGACATTTATGTTGGGTCAGAAAACCTACGAATGCTATAAAACACTACGCATGACAATACCCTTATAAAACAACTTATTTCTTAAAGAAGAATTATTGCTACCAGGATTATCACTGGGGCTCAATGCCAGTATTACAAATCAACTACTCTCGGGCCATTTTTTCCCATTATTTCTTTCTACTTTTTTTGACAGAACAGAGAGAATTGAGAGAGGAAAAGAAATAGACTAGGAGAGAGAAAGATAAACATCTACAGCTCTGCTTCACTTCTCCTGAAGTGTCCTTCCTGAAGGTGAGGAGTGGGGGCTAGAACCCAGGTCCTTGCTCATAGTAAGTGGTATGTATGTGCACTAAATAGGGTGCACAGCAGTAAAACAACATTTCTTCCACAAGTGTTTTTTACAACTAAATGACTGCCAATTTAAAATATAATCATCTATAACTTTAGCACAACTTTACTTAATCTAAAATTTTGTCTACTGCAACAGAGGAAAAGTGAAATGTTAATGAGAAATTCAACAATAAAGAATTTGCTGCCAAGACACAGAACTAAAATCATGTCACTAAAGTATAGGTAGTCAAAAGTCTAAAAAAAGTTTAAGAAATTAGTTAAATGAGATAAAAATATTTTAACAAATGAAAATTAAGGTGACAAAATAAGAAAACCTTAAAATCTTTAATATAACTTAAGTGTTACTTAAACTTTATATTATTATACTTGTATTAACTTCTCACCTTTAACAGCTTGTACTCTATCTATCAGCTTATCAAGATCAACTTCTTCTTTATCTGTAACAACAGGAACAAATAAAAATAAGTGACCCAGACTCAGAAAAGAAGTATTCATCTATTGTGGAAGACTTCTCTTTCCCAGTGTGTCCTACGCCAGCCTATTCCCTGGGCCACAGGCAGGCACCTGGCCAAATCCAGCACATCACAGTTTGTATGGATGCCTGGAGTTAAGACACATTGTGACATTTATGTGTGGTTTTTTTTTTGCATTTTTAAAAAATTTATAAAATGAAAATATTGACAAGACTATAGGATAAGAGGGGTACAATACCACACAATTCCCCACCACCAGAACTCTGTATCCTACTCCCTCCCTTGAAAGCTTTTCTCTATTAGGGGAGGGGATGGAATACAGAGTTCTGGTGGTGGGAACTGTGTGGAGTTGTACCCCTTGTATCCTATGGTTTTTGTCAGTGTTTCCTTTTTATAAATAAATTTAATTTAAAAAAAGGAAACACTGACAAAAACCATAGGACAAGAGGGGTACAACTTTACACAATTCCCACCACCAGAACTCTGTATTTCCTATTCTTTATCCCTCTGGGAGCATGGACCCAAGGTCATTGTGGGATGCAGAAGGTGGAAGGTCTGGCTTCTGTAACTGCTTCCTCGTTGAACATGGGTGTTGACTGGTCAATCCATACTCCCAGCCTCTCTCTCTCTCTTTCCCTAGTGGGGCGGGGTTCTGGGAATTGGAGCTCCAGGACACATTGGTGGGGTTGTCTGTCCAGGGAAGTCTGGTTGGCATCATGCTAGCATCTGGAA
This sequence comes from Erinaceus europaeus, assembly GCF_950295315.1. Taxonomy (NCBI): domain Eukaryota; kingdom Metazoa; phylum Chordata; class Mammalia; order Eulipotyphla; family Erinaceidae; genus Erinaceus; species Erinaceus europaeus. Next base: position 806,410 of record NC_080173.1, on the reverse strand, counting down.
CCTGGTGGCTGAAAAGAGAGTTAACATATAAAGCCAAATGAGTTGTTGACTAATCATGAACCTAAAGGCTGGAATAGTGCAGATGAAGTGTTGGGGGGGGGGGGTCTCTGTTCTGTAGATAGCTAGTAGGTACATTTTAGTTCTATTCCAAAGGGCCTGTGGCTATACTAGTTTCTTCCCCCTGAGCCTGAAATCTGATATGCAGGTGGATCCTAGTTATTGTCTGAGGAGATGATGTCAGGTCTGGAAAAAGGACCAAAAAGATGGGTCTGGGAAGAAAGTAGCTCCCAAAATATGGGAAAAGTGTATAAATATTGTTGACTGTAAACCCCATAGATGTTATCAGATCTGGGGCCCATATTCAGCTTAGGAGCCTGTGTGACCTCTGCATCCCTGTAGATCTGAGCTCACACTCTGTGGTCATTAGTAGGAACATTCCAAGCTGCCCCAATATCAGGACCCATCTTCCTCAGGTGTAGCATAGAGTGTGTTGTCCAGCCTCCCTTCGGAGGATAGAACATTCTCTACCATTGTTGATCCATGTTGAGGGCAGGGTCCTATGGGGGTCCACAAAGGGGTCCACAAAGGGGTCCGTTGTGTTGTTCCTGATATAGATGACCAGTAGGAATGGAGAGGGATTTATTTGAGGTCTAGGCCCATCTTGTCTGTTTGGGAATCTCAGGACTCCCCGACTAGCGCTTCAGCTGATGGGGTGGCCTGATAGTGAATAGAGTCATTATTAAAGTATGCCAGTCTCTTGCCCTTATTCAGCTTTTACAGTCCTTGCTTTGATAAGGTTAGCTTTGGAGTGAGTGAGGGAAGTGTAATAGGAAGTAGGTGAGGAGGATATCTAAGTAGACACTATTTCATTAGGAACTTCATACTGACTCACTGTAGACTATTGTGTACTTTTGCTTTCAGGTATATATTTTGCCCCAATTTTTATAATTAAAAATTAAAAAAAGAAAGCTTTTCTATGCTTTATTCCTCTAGGAGCATGGACCCAGGATCATTATGGGGGTGTAGAAGGTGGGAGGTCTGGCTTCTATAATAGCTTCCCCACTGAATGTGGGTGTTGACAGGTTGATCCATACTCCCAGCTTGTCTCTCTCTCTCTCTAGTGGGGTAGGGGCCTGGTGAGGTGGGGTTCCAGGACTCATTGGTGGGGTCATCAGCCGTGTCACTGGTCATCTCAATCAGAAACAGCATAATGGGCCCCTTTGTGGGCCCCTATAGGACCTTGCCCTAAATGTGGATCAATAATTACAGGGAGCATTCCATTCTCCAAAGGGAGGTTGGAAAACATAATCTACCTATGTCTCATTTTTTAAAAACTGACTAGGGCTGCCTTAGTGCCACAGTGACAGACATCTGTCTACACACTGACTAGGGCTGCCTCAGTGCCACAGTGACAGACATCTGTCTACACACTGACTAGGGCTGCCTCAGTGCCACAGTGACAGACATCTGTCTACACACTGACTAGGGCTGCCTCAGTGCCACAGTGACAGACATCTGTCTACACACTGACTAGGGCTGCCTCAGTGCCACAGTGACAGACATCTGTCTACACACTGACTAGGGCTGCCTCAGTGCCACAGTGACAGACATCTGTCTACACACTGACTAGGGCTGCCTCAGTGCCACAGTGACAGACATCTGTCTACACACTGACTAGGGCTGCCTCAGTGCCACAGTGACAGACATCTGTCTACACACTGACTAGGGCTGCCTTAGTGCCACAGTGAGCTTAATGTGCAGCTTGGCGATACGAGAATTCGGCATGAAGCCCAGCCAGTCTATCTTGGCGTTACTCTCAATCGCACTCTGTCATTTCACAAACATCTCATAAAAACTGCAGCAAAGGTGGGCACGAGGAATAACATCATTGCAAGACTGGCCAGCTCCTCATGGGGCGCGAGCGCTTCCACACTACGATCATCATCTCTGGCATTATGCTATTCCACTGCAGAATACTGTGCCCCAGTATGGTTCCGTAGCCCCCATGTCCACTTGGTCGATTCCAAATTATATTCCTCCATGAGGATAATTTCTGGAACCATCCGTTCCACCCCGGTTCCATGGCTGCCAGTTCTTAGCAACATCGCCCCGCCAGATGTTCGTCGGGATGCGGCATCATCTAAGTTCATTTCCCAAGTCTACACTCGACCGGACCTGCCAATCTACGCGGATATCTTCGCCCACCCTGTCCAACGCTTGACGTCTTGTCACCCAATCAGGTCCCCTACGCCTACACTGAACTTCTCTGTTCCAGTCTCTTGGAAACAGAGTTGGCAGTCAGCTGAGGTCAAGAACAAACACCTCATCACAGACCCCTGCAAGCGTTAACCCGGCTTTGACCTAGCACGTTATGATCGGGCCCTCCTCAATCGCTATCGAACAGGCCACGGCCGGTGCGCTGCTATGTTCCATCGCTGGGGAGCCAGAGACGACCCGAACTGCCCCTGCGGCTCCAGACAGACTATGACCCACATAGTCAACGACTGCCACCTCTCCAGATTCAAAGGAGGTCTCGAAACTTTACATCAGGCTCAACCTGACGCTGTTGACTGGCTACGGAAGAAGGACAAACGCTAGAAGAAGAAGTGCCACGGTGACAGAATATTACAGCCAGTGAATCCTGCACTTCGCATAATCATCTGGTCTTTATAAAAGCATGGTCAGAATCTGCCCTAGAGGGTAGTCTCTGTGGAGATTACACTGCATTCTTTTAGCTGTTGAGAACCACCAGGTACATAAAAACGTGTCCATTTTCATTCTGTATTTCTGTTTGAGAAACAGATGGTCCATAGTGGTAAAGTCATCTCGCACTGTTGAACACACAAAAATGTTTCCATGAGCAAAGACACAGGTTCAAGCCCCAGGCTACCACATCAGAGCATCTAGAAGGGGAAGATTCACATGAGGGTGGAGGGGTGCTGCAGAGTCTCTCTCCTTCCTGCTTCCTATCTTTCACCCTTTATTAGAGGAAAGAAAAGGAACTGGTCACCAGCAGTGGAGTCATGCAGACACCAAGCCGCAGCAGTGATGGTGATGACAAAAACAAAGTCATCGCAGTGCTCACTTTACAGAGAGAAAGGACATCGAGATGTAAACAGGAAACATGTAGGATTTTTTTTTTTTGGATAAAGCAGAATATAGCATGGAGATTCAAAACGTTCTATAATTTATACTGGGTTATTTTCTACATTCATGCTATAGTGTGTGTGTGTGTGTGTGCGTGTGCATGTGCGTGTGTGTGTGTGTGTGTGTATGTGTAAGAAGCATTAACCCACAGCCCTTTGACAGTCACATATTTGGAGATTTTAACACACTTTTCTCACTTAATCAAGGAACATTTTGACTCCAAGTCTGTCCCAAAGAATTGATTTCAAAGACTTGAGCAACATAATTCGTTGGCTTGGCTTCAGATGTGTAGAATACAACTAGTTGCCATATATAGAATAGATTTACTTCTAAATTACCGGTAAAGCGCTACCAAAATGGAATGTCCTGTTGGAAATAATCAACATTAGAGTCCTACAATATACTATGACTATCCTGAGACTACAAAATCAATTATGCAACAACAAAGAGTTAGTGGTCAAAAGTTTGTAAACAACAACATGCCAGAGAAATTCCCAGACAAATATTATTCTTCAGCATCACTAGGAACAAACAGCAAAGAATACTGATAACTCAAAATGTATCAGTGAGCTTTTTTTTTTTCTATTGGCTGCAGAGTGGATTTGACATCAAGAAACTCAAATCTCATTTAAACGTTGATGATGTTTATTTCAAAAAAAATGATCACCTGAATTCCATAAGAAAGCTGGACTGAAAGGCTTAGAAGTTAATACATTTCTAATAATGATTCGTTCAAAATATTAAATTTACTAAAAGCTTAGACTTTGCAGAACAGAAGCAACTGGTCCTGTTACTTTATAAGATAAAGCTATATGTAAGTAGCATAAAAGGTCATAAATTATGGTGAGGTTTTGTATGATACAGAAAATCCCAACAATGGGATTTTCCAAGTTAACCCAACTGCCAAATAAGTTGATTATAGCAATAACTATCTATTGCCTTAGATAGCAGGAACCTTCCCCTTTCTCAACAAAGCCCATATTTCTCCCAAACCTGGAACCACTAGGGTGGGGCTCACTTTCTGCATGCTTCTCTCAGTTCATACCAACTGATACTGCATCTGCTGCCAACCTATTCAAGGCAGCAAGTACCACCTCGGAATGCTTCATTTCGAACTGTCTCCAGAATGTCAGGGAGACCTTTCCTAGCTCACAGGACTCCTCAAGTCCATTTCTGGCGGTGCACTTCTTAACAAAGCCTCAACACCTAGATATCGACCAGGGCCCATAAGATAGGGCATATGTACACATGTACCCATGAGTTAGGGGAAACATAGGCCTTAAAGCAAAAGAGCACAGTTGTTTGAAGTGAGTCAATAAATGAAGCAAGGAAGTAGAAAAACCTAAAAAGACACCTTAAAGTACCTAATCAAATAGTTTCTACATAGATAGCCGCCTCTCCTACCTCCTATTACACATCCCTCAATCACTCCAAAGCTAACCTTGTCAGAAAGAGTAAGGAATACAAAAGCTGAATAAGGGCAAGAGACCAGCACACTTTACTGATGACTCTTTAGTCACTGCCAGGCCACCCATCACCCATCACCCATCACCCATCACCCATCAGCTGGGGCCCTAGTAAGAGAGCCCTGGGGTTCACACACAGACATGATCAGCTTAGACCTCTAACAGAGCCCTCTCGCCACTGTCACTCATCAGGAACAACATAATGGACACCGTTGTGGGCGCCTATAGGACCTTGCTCTCAGTGTGGATCAATAATAGTAGGGAATGTTCCATTCTCTGAAGGGAGGTTGGACAACATACACTACCTACTACCTGAGGAGATGGGTCCTGAAATTAGTGCAGCCTGGAATGTTCCTGGCTGTGACCACAGAATGCCAGCTCAGCCCTACAGGATGCAGAGGTTACATGGAGTCCTGTGCTGAATTTGAGCCCCAGATCAAATCAATGGGGTGTACAGTTTTCAATATTTATATACTTTCCCCATATTTGGGAGCTACTCTCTTCCCTGATCCAGCTTTCTAGTCCTTTTTCCAACTATGACACCATCTCCCCAGACAAGAACTTGGGCCCACCTGCATATTAGATGTCAGGCTCAGGCCAAAACTAGTAAAGTCATGGGCTCCTTGGAATATACCTAAAACAGACATATTAAGCTTTTTCCAAAATGGAGACCCCAAATCTTCATCTGCAATATTCTCACCTTTGGGTTCATGATTAGTCAGCAATTTGTTCTGCTTTATATCTTAACTCTTTTTCAGCCACCAGTTTCCAGATGCTACCATTATGCCAATCTGACTTCGCTGGGTAGGTGACCCTATCAATGTTTCCTGGAGTCCCGCTTCCCCAGAGTCCTACCCCACTAGAGAAATAGAGAGACAGGCTGGGAGTATGGCTCTACCTGCCAATGCCCATGTTCAGCGAGGAAGCAATTACAGAAGCCAGACCTTCCACCTTCTGCACTCCATAATCATCCTTGGTCCACGATCCCAGAGGGATAAAGAATAGGAAAGCTTTCAAGAAAGTGATTGAATATGGAGTTCTGGTGGTGAGAACTGTTGGAAATTTACCCCTCTTCTCCTATGGTCTTGTCAGTATTTCCATTTTAGAAATAGAAATTTTAAAAAAGAAATGAATACATCACTCACCATTAAATGGTAGGTCATCTATCAACTTCTCAAGCTCCTTTTCTGTGAGCTTTACTCCCACGTTTTCTAGAAAACTGTTGACTCTACTTCTCTTGACTTTTCCTCCTTAAGAAAAAGGACATGAGGAGAGAGCAAAATTACCAGAATAGGAGAGGAAGCAATGTTGGATGGTAGTTCATCCAGAAACGTACACCCTTTACCACCTGAGGACCCAGGCTCATGCCAGTGTAAACTTCACGAGTGATGGCAGAGTGCTGTGGTCTCGGTCTCCCTCCCCCTCTCTCCCTCTCCCTCTCCCTCTCCCTCTCCCTCTCCCTCTCCCTCTCCCTCTCCCTCTCATTCTCCCTCTCTTATAAGCTTATGACTTTGCCTCCATCTTTTTTTAAAACTTAATCTCAATAGAACAGTATTTTTTAAAGACTATAACAAACATTAAGTTGTAGATTTAACTGTGTCATAAAACAGTGCTCAGTTTTTCTGTCAATAGACTGAAACTATTTTCTTCATTGCTTCTTTAATTATCCAAATAACTGCCTATCTGTTACCTACTTGTCTAATATTTGACTGTTTACTCAGAATTAGAATTACACTTTGAGGGTTCACCTTTAAAAAATATGAGAATATGGAACCTTCTGAAAAGGAAAAAAAAAAGAGGACATTATATCCTAAAATACATTCTAAAGATAAATGTGGAAGAAAATCAGTTCACAGAAGAGTGATTCAGTTAATTCTAATGTTATTTAAAAATACAAACCAGATGATTTTTGTAGCCCAGATGGCTGAGTAGTTAAGCCTATGTTTCCCTCTTTCTGATATCAAATCAATGCCACAATTACACATAGAAAAACATGTGTAAAATTCATCATTACACAGGAAGAAGCCTAGGGTCAGGTGGAGACAAACACAGAGTGACAGCTTTTCTCTAGATGAAAAAAATCCTTCCATGTGATGCTAACCCAACAAAACAGTAATGGAAGCAATTGCCTGGGACTCTGATAGAATGAGCAGAGATCTATACACACTATGGGTTGAAGACAGGCACTATAATATACCATAGTGAGAAGTATTGTCTTCTCTGTCTGCTTCTTTCTCTCTCTCATACATAAATATAAGTAAATTTATATTATTTGATTGTACTTATAATTTTAATCTGTTATTAACAGTATGTTATAACATTGTAAGAATATAATGTTTAGTTACACAGCACATACACCACCAAATTTCTATAGCCTCACCCTCCCACCTCCCAAAGATCATCAGAGTTTTCACAGGTCTTACAGTTTTCTTGTTCTGTTTTGTCTGGATTTTTTTGGCAAGTTCATGTGAACTAGATCTCTAGTTACACATGAGTGAAACCATCTGGTAACTGTCTTTCATCTCTTATTTCACTAAGTATAATCAACTCCAGTTTCATCCATTTTGTTCTAAAGGACAGAACATCATCTTTTTTTTGATTACAGAATAATAAACATCATCTTTTTTTTGATTACAGAGTAATAGTCTATGGAGTAGATATCCCATAACTTCTTTAGCCATTTCTGTTGATGGGCATTTAGACCGCTTCCCCTCTTTGGCTATTGTGAATAATGCAGCTATGAACATACAGATGCATATGTCCCTTTGAGTGTCCACTGGATAAATGCCTAAGGAAGTATTGCTGGATCATAAGGTGATTCCATCTTAAACTGTTTAAGGACTCTCCATACTGTCTTCCACAGGGCCGCACCAGTTTGCCTTCCCACCAGCAGTGAAGCAGAGTTGCTTTAGAAAACTGTCTGAAGGAGGCAGGTGTTTGTGCACCTGGTTAAGTGCTCACATTACAATGCACAAGGACCCAGGTTCAAGCCCCTGGCCCCACCTGCAGGGGGAAAGCTTCATGACTGGTGAAGCAGGCTTGCAGGTGTCTCTCTGTCTCTCTCCTTATCTTCCCCCACCTCAATTTCTCTCTGTCTCTATCCAATAATAAATATAAAAATATTAAAAAAGAAAACTTTAGTTCTTTGGCCTACCTTTTTTATAGAGTTCTACCAATTCTGTATAGATGTTTGATATCTGTTGTTTGTGTGGTGTGTTATCTGCAAATATCTTCTATTTACTGGGCTGTATGGTACCCTTCGCAGTTCATTTTCAGTGTGTAGAGACTTTTTTAGTTTCATGTACTCACATTTATTTACTCTTGTTTCATTTCCAATGCCTTGGGGGTTGAGCCTCAAAATACATGTTTGATGTGAAGGTTCTGCAAAGTTTATCCAACATTTTCTTCTATAAATTTTAGAGTTTCTAGCTTATTATCTAGATCTTTAACCCATTTTGATTTGACCTTGATATATGGTGTTAAGTGATGATCTAGTTTCATTTTTATTTTTTTTTTAAACAAATAAGTCTGTTTCAAATTTTTAAAATTATCTTTACTTACTGGATAGAGACTTCCAGAAGTTGAGAGGGAAGGGAAGATAGGGAGAGAGAAAGAGAGACCTGCAGCCCTGCTTCACCACTTGCAAAGCTTTCCCTCCACAGGTAGGAACCAGGGGCTTGAACCTGGGTCCTTGAGCACTGTAAGATGTGTGCTCAACCAGGTGCACCACTACCCAGTCCCTAGTTTCACTTTTCTACCTGTGGCTGTCCAATTTTTCCAGCACCACCTGTTGAAGAGGACTTCTGTACTCTGTTGAAGAATTCTGGGCCCTTTGTTAGATATTAGGTGGTTATATGAGTGTGTGTTCATTCCTGGGCTTTCATTACTGCTCCATGGGTCCAAGTATCCATTTTTATTCTCATACCATGCTGTTTTGATTACTATTGTTTTGTAGTATTAATTGAAGATCATGATAATATGTTACCTCCACATTTTCCTTTTTTAAGAAGTGCTTTGGTAATTTATAGGCTTTTTTGTTCCACACAAATTTTTGGACACACAGTTCCATTTGCTTGAAAAATTCCATCAGAATCTGATAGGGATTGCATTGAAATTATAGATTCTTTTGGTAGAATGGCCACTTTAATAATGTTTACTCTTTCATTCTACGAACAAGAAATGTTCTCCACTGCCTCCCTATTCCTTTTAGCAGTGTCCTATAGTTTTCAATGTAAAAAGCTTCCACCTCCTTCATGAGACTCACCTCAAGGTATGTTTTGTGTTCAATTGAGATTTTAGGTGATTTTTTAAAAGCAGTTTTTGTTGCTTTATTTTGGATTTAGAGACAGATGCCTCAGCCTCCAATCTCCCAATCTGCTGCCAGCTGTCCTAGAGCAACACTTTTCAGTCTGGGGAAGTGCTCCATCACTCCTTTTCAGTCAGTCTGGGGAAGTGCTCCATCACTCCTTTTCAGTCTGGGGAAGTGCTCCATCACTCCTTTTCAGTCAGTCTGGGGAAGTGCTCCATCTCTCCTTTTCAGTCTGGGGAAGTGCTCCATCACTCCTTTTCAGTCAGTCTGGGGAAGTGCTCCATCACTCCTTTTCAGTCTGGGGAAGTGCTCCATCACTCCTTTTCAGTCAGTCTGGGGAAGTGCTCCATCTCTCCTTTTCAGTCTGGGGAAGTGCTCCATCACTCCTTTTCAGTCTGGGGAAGTGTCCCATCTCTCCTTTTCAGTCTGGGGAAGTGCTCCATCTCTCCTTTTCAGTCTGGGGAAGTGCTCCATCACTCCTTTTTTTCTGTCTAGGAGCAACATGTGTCTGTACTCACCAAAGAAATCCTAGCTATAGGTTCCAGATGCCAGCATGATGCCGATGAGACTTCCATAAATAGACCACCCCACCAATATGTCCTGGAGCTCTGATTCCCCAGATCCCTGCCCCACTAGGGAAAGTGAGAGGCAGGCTGGGAGTATGGATCCACCAGTCAATGTCCATGTTCATCGGGGAAGCAATTACAGAAGCCAGACCTTCCACCTTCTGCATCCCACAATGACCTTGGGTCCATACTCCCAGAGGGATAAAGAATAGGAAAGCTACCAGGGGAGGGGGTGGGATACAGAGTTCTGGTGGTGGGAATTGTGTGGAGTTGTACACCTCTTATCCGATGGTTTTGTTAATGTTTCCTTTTTAAAAAAATAAATAAATAAATAAAAAAGAAATCCTGGTTGTATTTTGCGGAGTTTTCAGATGCTTTTCCTAGTTGACTTGGGACCAAAAAAAAAAAAAAAAAAAAGGAGTCTGCTGCTATTCCATAACCATGTGTTGAGAAGTCTTCATATTGGTGGTTTTTAATAGTTAAAAAACACTAATTCAAAGGTCAATATGCACTGATGCGTCCATAGCTGCAGCACTAGCAAAAAATAGAGTAGAAGCAACCTGAATGTCTGCTGATGGGTCACTGGATAAGAATTTATGGGATATATACTCAGTGGGATATTCTTGGCAGTTTCAAAAATTATTGTACCTTTAAGAATAAAGTGGATAGAATTGGAAGTAATTATATTTTGTAAAATAAATATGAAAGTGAAAAAAAACTACTTGATGGTCTCATGAGTGTAGAATATAGAGCTCTGAAACACAAAGTTTCAAAAAGGGGCTGGGTGTGACGGCACAATTGGTTGAATGCACAAGTTACAGTGCACAAGGACCCATGTTCAAGCCACTGGCCCCCAATTGCAGAGGGAAAGCTTTGCAAGTGGTGAAGCAGTGTTGCAGATGCCTCTCTGTATCTCTCTCTCTCTCTCTCCTACCCTCTCAATTTATGATTGTCTCTATCCAATGAATAAATAAAAATTTAAAAAAACCAAAGATTCAAATAAAGAGAAACACAATCTGTGTCTAAGACACTGAGAAAACTACTCTAGCTGTCACTGGAGTGGGGTTGGGGGAGGAGGCACAGAACACGGGTGGCAGGCGCAGTATAGTGGAACTATAAACCTTTAGTCTCACTATCTTGGAAACCATTGCTAATCACTATAAACGCATGCTCCCTTTCTTAAACGAGTTGAAATACTGAGGGCTGACAAGTGGCTCACCCAGGAGTGCTCACATGTGGCTACACACAAGGACCCGGGCTGGAGCCCTGAGCCAGCACCTGAGTGCACCTGAGGGGGAGAGGGACTTCACAAGGCTGAGGAAGAGCTGTGAGTCTCTCCTTTTCTGTCCTACCTTCCTCTCTCTGTCTCCCTGTCTCTCACCCTCTATTTAGAGGGGCAAGCATATACCTACTGTGACTCACAGACAAGTGGAGATAATGAAATCAAGTGATAATCCTGATTAAAATTTTTAAATATTAAAAATATTTAAGTGTCAACTTGCTGGTGTCCTACCTTTGAATGACTTCTTGGATTCTCTGAGTGAAGTTTGGCTGGTCTTCCCAGAAGCTATAATGCAAAGCACACACTTTGTTAGACAAGATGCTCTATGCGGTTCTCATGGGATGGATCCTATCACCTATAATTCCAGAATAACTTTTCATATAATTAATGTTCTGATCACATACTCAGTGAAAAGTGGATATGAAAAATATAAAGTTCTACACTGTTGATTAAGCAATTTAAACACCCAAATGATTAAAAGATAATCAGGAGCAGCCAGACATGAAGTGAAGAGTCACCCCAACAAACCATCAGCTGAGCACCCCAGAAGGTAACAAAGGCATCCTCAGGACTCACCATCAACTGGCAGTGTTCTTAGAGGCTGCTGCTGTTCACTGTCTGTTAGTGCAATACCCATGTGGCTCACAAAATCTGGTACGGACTGCTTATCAATCTTTTCTCCTTTGGGAACATGAAATATTAAAATTCAGGAATGCTACAGAATAGATAATGATCTCTAATAGCAATGCTCCCAGAGGGATAGAGTGGGAAAGCTATCAGGGGAGGGGGTGGGATATGGAGATTGGGCGGTGGGAATTGTGTGGAGTTGTACCCCTCCTACCCTATGGTTTTGTTAATTAATGCTTTCTTAAATAAAAAATAAATAAATGAATAAATAAAAAAAAGAAAAGTTAAAAAAAAAAGATTTTAGTTATTTATGAGAAAGATAGGAGGAGAGAGAAAGAACCAGACATCACTCTGGTTGGTACATGTGCTGCTGGGGATTGAACTCAGGACCTCAGGACCTAAGGACCTCATGCTTGAGAGTCCAAAGCTTTATCAGTGTGCCACCTCCCGGAACACTCAAACAGCAGTTTTATCACACAAGTAAGGGTCCTCCTCAGCTGGCAAACTTCAAAGGCACAATCAGATATACTAAGCACTGAGGGCGGGGGTACTAGGCCAAATACACTAATTTATTTACAGGCCCAAAGTATGATTTTTGTCTTCTGACAATGAGTGGGAAAGAGGAGAATAAGTTTTACCTCACTGTGTAACTGTCTGCTTAATTAGGATGTCAGAATCAGGTCATTTATAAGTATTTTTGAAGTATTACTTAAACCTTATATTCTAAGACTTGCATTAACTTCTCACCTGTAATTGCTTGTATTCCATCCATCACCTTATCAAGATCAACTTCTTCTTTATCTGTAACAACAGGAACAAATAAAAACAAGTGACCCAGACTCAGAAAAGAAGTATTCATCTATTGTAGAAGATTTCTCTTTCCCAGTGTGTCCTATGCCAACCTATTCCCTGGACCACAGGCTGGCACCTGGCCAAATCCAGTAAATCATACAGTTTGTATGGATGCCTGGAGTTAAGACTCATTGTGACAATTATGTTTCTACAAATTTTATTATCTTTATTTATTTGGTAGATACAGCTTGATATTGAGAGGAAAGGGAAGATAGAGAAGGCAAGACAGCAAGAAACACCTGTAGCATTACTTGACCATTTGTGAAGTTATCTCCCAACAGGTGGGGACCTGAGTCTTGAACTTGGGACCTTGCACATTGTAATATGTGTGAACAAAAGGTGTGCCACCACATGGACCCCATTTATGTGTTCAAGGTCATATAATACAAAACGGACATTGTACTGTATTCAAATGATACAAAATTCAAATTCTGGGTCCATGTCAAGTTCTCTGTCAATGTGGACATTTGTGTACACACTGACTAGGGCTGCCTTAGTGCCACAATCCAGACGTGAATACAGTGACAGAATATTACAGTCAGTGAATCCTGCACTTTACATGATTGTCTGACTTTATAAAAGCACAGCCAGAATCTGCCCTAGAGGGTAGCCTCTATGGAGACTACACTGCACTCTTTTACTTGCTGAGGGCCATTAGGTACATAAAGATGTTCAGTATTTGTGGTCCGGAAGGTGGTGCCATGGATAAAGCACTGGACTCCTAGGCAGGAGGTCCTAGGTTCGATCCCTGGCAGCACATGTACCAGAGTGATGTCTACTGCTTTCTATTTCCTCTTATCTTCCCTCTCTCATTAAGACAATAAAAAACACAATCATCCACATTTATTTTTGAAAAACAGTGAGTCCAGAGCATTAAAGGCCCGGCTGGCAAGAACAAACCAACCAACAAATCAATCAAGAAAAAGAAAAATATTAGGGAGAGCAATGGTTCTTAATGTGAGAGAGGTAGAAGGTGGCTCACTCTGTTGGACACACACATCACATGAGCAAGGGCACAGGTTCAAGCCCAGGCTATGACTTCAGAGCATCTAGAAGGGGGAAGATTCACGAGGGTGGAGGAGTGCTGCAGTGTCTCTCTCTCTCCCCCTCCCTCTCTCTCTCTCTCTCTCTTTGTCCTGCTGTTTCTCATCCTTTATCTAGAGGAAAGAAAAGGAAATGGTCACCAGCAGTGGGGACATACAGACACCGAGCCGCAGCAGTGATGGTGATGACAAAAGAAAGTCATCGCAGTGCTCACTTTAAAGAGAGAAAGGATATCGGGATTTAAATAGGAAACATGTAGGATTTTTTTTTTTTTGGATAAAGCAGAATATAGCATATACATTCAAAATGTTCTATAATTTATTCTATGATATTTACTATAGCCATTCTAGGAGGGAGGGAGAGAGAGAGAGAGAGAAAGAGAGAGAAAGAGTGTGTGTGTGTGTGTGTGTGTGTGTGTGTGTGTGTGTGTGTGTGTGTGTATAAGAAGCATTAACCCACAGCCCTTTGAAAGTCACATATTTGGAGATTTTAACACACTTTTCTCACTTAATCAAGGAACATTTTGACTCCAAGTCTGTCCCAAAGAATTGATTTCAAAGACTTGAGCAACATAATTCGCTGGCTTGGCTTCAGATGTGTAGAATACAACTAGTTGCCATATATAGAATAGATTTACTTCTAAATTACCGGTAAAGCGCTACCAAAATGGAATGTCCTGTTGGAAATAATCAACATTAGAGTCCTACAATATACTATGACTATCCTGAGACTACAAAATCAATTATGCAACAACAAAGAGTTAGTGGTCAAAAGTTTGTAAACAACAACATGCCAGAGAAATTCCCAGACAAATATTATTCTTCAGCATCACTAGGAACAAACAGCAAAGAATACTGATAACTCAAAATGTATCAGTGAGCTTTTTTTTTTTCTATTGGCTGCAGAGTGGATTTGACATCAAGGAACTCAAATCTCATTTAAACGTTGATGATGTTTATTTCAAAAATGATCACCTGAATTCCATAAGCAAAGCTGGACTGAAAGGCTGAAAAGTGACTCCAGTACTCACCATTAAATGGTAGGTCTTCAATTAGCTTCTCAAGCTCCTTTTCTGTGAGCCTTACTCCCACGTTTTCTAGAAAACTTCTGACTCTACTTCTCTTGACTTTTCCTCCTTAAGAAAAAGGACATGAGGAGAGAGCAAAATTACCAGAATAGGAGAGGAAGCAATGTTGATGGTAGTTCATCCAGAAAAGTACACCCTTTACCACCTGAGGACCCAGGCTCATGCCAGTGTAAACTTCACGAGGGACGGCAGAGTGCTGTGGTCTCGGTCTCTCCTTCTCTCTCTAGTTTCCTCCTAAATATGAGGTGATGCATTTGCTCCATTTTTTATGGACCTCACTAGAACATATATTTTATTTATACTAACTATAATGAACATTAATTTATGGATTTAATTCGAAAACAGCACCTATTCTGTCTGTCAATAGGCAGAGCTATTTTCTTCTTGCTTTTTTATTTCTCCAATTAATTACCTATCAGTTACCTTTCAGCCTCATATTTTGCTGTTTACCTGGAATTTAATTATACACCGTGGGTTGCTTTGAAAAATATGAGAATATGGCAACTCCAGCAAAAACATAATAAGGAAACTATTATGTCCTAAAATACATTCTGAATGAAAAGGTCAAAAGCATAATCAGTTCACAGAAGAAGAGTAACAGTAAAATTCTAACCTAATTGTGACATCTTCTCTCAAAAAGGAAATAATATCCTTCCATCTGATGAGCAGCCAACAACAAATCACTAAGGAAAGCAATTGCCTGGGACCAGGAACTAGTGAGCAGGGGCCTACACAAGCCCCAGCTTCAACCCAGGAACTATAGCACGCCAGAGCTGAGCAGAGCTGTCTTCTCTCTCCCTCATACCTCAGTATAAGTAATTAATATTTTAATTGGTTAATATGTACCAATTGAAAGGCATGTATGCACTGATGCATTATTCACAATAACCAGGGAATAGAAGCAACCTAAGTGCCTGCTGACTGATCACTGGATAAAGAAGTTGTGGGACAGGGGCTGGGCAGTGACAGTCCCAGGTAAGTGCAATCCCTCTAAGCTCAAGGACCTGCACAACGATCAGGGTTCAAACCCTGGCTCCCCAACTACAGGGACTACACTTTACATGAGGTGAAGCAAGTCGGCAGGTGTTGCTCAGTCTCTCTCCCTCTCTATCCCTTCCTCCCCTCTCAGTTTCTTTCTATCCTACACAATAAATGGGAAAAAATTGCTGTCAGTAGCAGTAGATTCATAGGGCTGACCCCAAGGCAAGGGGTAAGCCTGGAGCTAATAATAGTAATAATAATAATAATAATAATAATGAAAGAAGAGAATGATGCGGAGAAGTAGTAATAGTTGTAGTTATGGTACATATATTCAAAGGAATACTCTTGGCAATTTTAAAAGATACTGTATTGTAAGGACAAAATAGATGTAATGGGAAGTGGTTATGATCTATGAAATAAGTACAGAGGTGAAAGAAACTACTGGATGGTTTCAATAATTGTATATAGAGAACTGAACCACATAAAGTTGAAAAGAAAACACAATCTGTGTCTAAGACACTGAGAGAACTACTCTAGTTGTCACTGGAGTGGGGTTGGGGGAGGAGGCACAGAACACGGGTGGCAGGCGCAGTATAGTGGAACTATAACCCTTTAGTCTCACTATCTTGGAAACCATTGCTAATCACTATAAACGTATGCTCCCTTTCTTAAACGAGTTGAAATACTGAGGGCTGACAAGTGGCTCACCCAGGAGTGCTCACATGTGGCTACACACATGGACCCGGGCTGGAGCCCTGAGCCAGCACCTGAGTGCACTTGAGGGGGAGAGGGACTTCACAAGGTTGAGGAAGAGCTGTGAGTCTGCTTTTCTGTCCTACCTTCCTCTCTCTGTCTCCCTGTCTCTCACCCTCTGTTAGGGTTGGAGAATAAATATGGCTGATGGTAGTCATGTGAATGTGCAGACATAGAACCACAGGGATAATCTCAATTAAAGATTTTAAATATCAGAAATATTTAAGTGTCAACTTCCTTGTGTCCTACCTTTGAATGACTTCACCGATTGCCTGAGTGAAGTAGGACTGATCTTCCCCGATGCTAGAATTCAAATGGCATAGTTTGTTAGCCAAAATAGTAAATGCAGTTCTCACAATGAAAATTATAATTTCAAGAACATTTGTATAAAATATGTTCAGATCACATCCTCTAGTAAAACATGGAGACTGAAAAATATAAAGTATTTCAGTGTTAATTAAGCAATTGTAAACACCCAAACAATTATTTATAGACTCTAATAAGGAGGTACCCATCTCATTCTTTTTTTCTGTTCAACAAATTAAAAAAGAACAACAACAAAAAGACAAATGACAAACTGTCTCGTGCTAATCCACTCTTCTATTTTCCTTCTTAAATTTTTTTTCACTGGTCAAAGAGATAACAGTAAAATATTTGTTTGGCCACTGCTAAATAATGAACAAAACAGTATCTTTATTAATGAAAATTTTTGTTGTTGTTGTCAGCAAGGCATAACCAATCTGGAATCATTTCTTCAGATACAAAGAGACAGAGACACCAGGTGCCAGATGCCACCAGGATGCCGGCCAGGCTTCCCTGGACTGAAGACCCCACCAATGTGTCCTGGAGCTCTGCTTCCCCAGAGCCCCACCCTACTAGGGAAAGAGAGAGGCAGACTGGGAGTATGGACCGACCAGTCAGCGCCCATGTTCAGCGGGGAAGCAATGACAGAAGCCAGACCTTCCACCTTCTGCATCCCACAATGACCCTGGGTCCATGCTCCCAGAGGGACAGAGAATGGGAAAGCTATCAGGGGAGGGGGTGGGATATGGAGAATGGGTGGTGGGAATTGTGTGGAGTTGTACCCCTCCTACCCTACGGTTTTGTTAATGAATACTTTCTTAAATAAAATTAAAAAAAATTTTTTAATGCTGAGAAAAAAAAGAGAGAGAGAGAAAGAAAGGGAGAGATGAGAGGAGAAACCAGAGCACACAACTTCCTTATGTGAACAATATGTTCCACCAAACTTGAGAATATATAAGAGATTCCTGTGGAACTAGCCAAAGGAACCCACACACACCTCTGTTCATAACACCACAATTAGCCACAGACTAAACTAGGAAACAATCCAGATACACAGAGGGAGCTGAATGACTAAGGAAGTTGTGGTCTATAGAGATCCACGGTGGAGCAGTCCTTGAAGGAACCATGTTAATAACATCAGACAGAAGGAGAAGCATCAACACGAGACAAAATTTCACTTACAGGTGGAGCTTAAGAAACGAGGAGGGAAAGGCAAAACACAGGGTGAAACTTGGACTAGACTTGGTCTGTGGCAGCAAGGCCAAGTGCAATCAGGGTGAGTGGGGTGGGGTTGAGAGGGCCTTGGGGGCCCAGTGCCTGATGGTGGAGGAACACCTGGGTGTATGGTGGAAGTGGTACAGGCAGACACCTCTCATGGAAAGACCAGGAAAATGACATCACTTCCAAACAATGAAAGAACAACTTCAAAAGATAATCAGGAGCAGCCTGACATGAAGTGAAGAGTCACCCCAACAAGCCATCAGCTGAGCACCCCAGAAGGTAACAAAGGCATCCTCAGGACTCACCATCAACTGGCAGTGTTCTTAGCAGCTGCTGCTGTTCACTGTCTGTTAGTGCAATACCCATGTGGCTCACAAAATCCGGTACGGACTGCCTATCAATCTTTTCTCCTTTGGGAACATGAAATATTAAAATTCAGGAATGCCGCAGACTAGAGAATGATCTCTAATAGCAGTTTAATCACACAAGTAAGTGACCTCCTCAGCTGGCAAACTTCAAAATCATTTTGATCTTGCTGGTATTTGAGAGCCTCTGTTGGACTTTTAAATTTAATTGTTAAAGTCTCAAAGACTATGAGGGAACTATAGTATTTATCATTGGGAGCGTGGGGGCACCTAATTTAGGAGGTGGGTGTGGTGTGGGAATATAGCCTGCAATCTTGTAATTCAATCTTAATTTACTTGGAAAACATGTAACTTGTTCAATTAAATAAACCATAAATCTTTGGGAACCATTTAATGAAAATATAAAGACAAAAACACAAGAGTTTTTAAAAATTAAGAAAGTATTATTTGATACTACAAATCTCATGTAACTTTCCAATCACCAGTAAAAGCTACCTATGCATTCATGAACTTATTTGTTGTAATCCTCTCACCATCTGTTACAAACAATACACTTAAAACCCCACAGGGCATGACAGTTGCCATTGCTCTTACCAAATTCTGTATTTGGTATTGTTTGGCTGCTAAATTTTATGTGACCTTGACACCTATTAAGTGGTATTCTACAATTATATAGTTCAGTGTTGTATCATACAAGCCCATCTTCTCCCTCCCTCCCTCGCTCCCTCTCTTCTTTCCTGCCTTCCTTCCTGCCTTCATTCGTCTTTCTCCTTTTCTACCAGCTGATCACTAGGACTCAGTGCTGCATGAAGACTTCCTGATCCCAGAAAGCTATGTCTGTATGTTTGATTGTTTAAAATCTCTATAGAGGCAGATAAATTGGAAAGAAGGAGGAGATAGAGAGGGGGAGAGACAGACCCCTGAAGCACTGCTTCATCTCTGCTGAAGATGCCTCTGAGTGTGGGGCCAGGGGCTGAACCCAGGTGCTGTAACGTGAGTGCTCTGCCTGCTGCACCAACCCTGGCACCCTGAAGAGGTTTTGTTTGTTTAATAGATGATCAGTTAGGGGCCAGGTGGCGGCGCACCTGGTTGAGCACATATGTTATATGCACAAGCTCAAGGACCCAGGTTCGAGCCCATGGACCAACCTGAAGGGAAAAGATTCACAAGTGGTGAAGTAGAGCTGCAGGTCTCTCTCTCTCTCTCTCTCTCTCTCTGCCTCTCTATCATTCACCTCACCCTCAATTTCTGACTATCCCTATACAACAAAAATTTTTTAAAAATTTTGAAAAGTGATCACTTTTTGGGAGATTTTCTCTTTTCAGATTGTCCACTTCAACACAGTGTTTTCACTAGTTGTTACAAATCAATGGGATGCCGTGTATTTGCAAACCACTGCCTGGTTTTGAGCATTATAAACTTATCAAGTTTTGACTTACTTTAGAAATTTGTTCCGTGTGTATTTTGCTTAGTAGAAACACTAGGCTCTAAATTCTAACAATACCAAGGCATACTGGACATACAGCAGCCTGTAATTTTAATCATACAACCTGCGAGTTGGCTAAAAGGAGTCTCCTCATAGCACCACCATCCCTGTCATGTCACAGTTACCATTTCTCTCCTGTAGTAAGAATATTTCAGATTCCTCAGCAAATTTCCTGGGGTCTCATAGGAGTGACTGTTGTCACCACACTCTCCCTAGATACTCAGCACTCACTCTTCTGACTGTCAGAAGTTTGTGCCCACAGAGCAGATCTTTCCTCCTCCTACACCACCAGTGCAACAGGGAGCCACTGTTTCAGCCTTTTTCCTAAGAGTTTGCCATTCCCCCATTCCACACAGGCTGATACCATCAGGTGGTATCAAAAACATAGCAGGTCTTTGTCTTTGTCTTTAGAGTCTGTTTTCATTTCCTGTGCGTATGTATCTAGAAGTGAAATACTGCATCACATCATTGTTGTGCTGGTTCTACCTTTAGAGAAAAGCTTTGTTTTCTTTTTTGTTGTTGTTATTGTTGTTGTTGTTGTTGCAGGGCTGGGACCTCTCACATTGTTGGTATGCATGAGACCCCTTCTGTTTCATTTGGTTTAAATCCCCCCTGCTTAACACTATTCTATTTACATAACCTCTTCATTCTATTTACATAATCACTGTTAACAAGTTCCACCCTCCCTCCAGGGCATTTGTGGTTCAGTGATAGGATTCTCGCCTAATCTGCCCCCTCCTTGTCACACTCTGATTTTCACCAGTCACTTTTCTCTCCACCCTCTCTATGTCACATCCTGTTTCCACTCTACTTGGGAAGTATATATAAAGACAGCATTGTGAGTTTTACAGTACCTTACCTTGAGTTTAGCTTAGCTCATCTTAGATTGTGCTGCGTCCTGCTTGAATAAAGAGATACTGCCTACAACCCAGCCATGAGTCCCGGGTCGTCTGTTACCCGCCCGTGAAGCCAGCCCAGCGAAAACAACATCACATCACAACTTCACCCTTAGGATCACTGCATCAGATAGTAGACAGACAGAGGGAGAGACATTGCAGCATTAGGGCCACTGCATCCCCATGTCTACCAGACCTCAAACATGGACTACAGCCATGGCAAGACACATGTCCTTCCAGATGAGCTCTCTCTCCAGCCCCGTTGTCCTTTAAGACAGACATTCTAGTAGGTTTTTGCGGTTGTTTCATTGTGTTTGTTTTTGAATGGAGTCAAGGTCTTACATATCCACGATGCCACCACCACCCTGCACAATAGTTTTCATCACCTCAGAGAGAGACAGAGAGAGATAAAGAGAGAGAGAGACAGAGATGCGAGCTGGCGTGAGAGTACAGCACTGCACCACCGCCCTTGGAACTCTGATGCACACTAAAGTCAACTTAACTGAGTAGGCTCTCTCCTGACATCCACAAGTGGGGTTATTTTGTTTTGGGGGTTCTTAGTGATGTGGAACACCCAGTTTGGAAAGCTTGCATGCTTTCTTCTTTTCTTGCCTGAGTACTGTAGCTGAGATTTCTCGTATACTACATGGGAGTGCCAACTCCACCAAAATGTATTGAGTTATTCATTCACTTATTTATTTTAAAGGGAGAGACACTAAAGCACTTATCTCAGTGCCATAATACTCCCATGTGGTGGTCATCATCAATAGGGCAGAAAAGCAAATGACAAAATGCAACATCTGTTTGTGAGTAAAGGTACTTTAAATTGGTGTGTAAGAAACATGGGTCAACTAGTAAAGACCATACATAGGGCAAGTGCACAGATCATGTTGTATTTGACAGTCAAAGCAGAGAACTTGTTTTCTAAGACCCAGTATAAGACACACAGTTCTGGCTTCTGGACATGCTGGGGACTGAACCTAGGGCCCTGGAGCCTCAGGAATGAAAGTCTTTTGCATAATCATGGTGCTGAATAGGATATATTTATGTGATCTCTATTTTACCATTTGTTGTTCATGATTATGCTGGTTACCCTCCACTTGTTTGTGAACTGTCATCTTTCCACCTATCACTGTTTTCTACTTTTATCCTTCTGTGACAGAAAAGAGTGTATGTTCCTACCATGTAAAACTTGCTATGTTTACAACAGCATATGATCCAACTGCTAAGAAGAAACTGAACTGAAATCCTGTTACAAAGTGAAGGTGGTCAAATGTACAAGAATTTGATAAATTATATAGATTTTCCATCCAGTAATAATTAAAATGACAATATAAGAAAAAATTAAAAACCTTAAATATAATTCAAGTACTGCTTAAATTATATTCTTAGACTTGTACTAACTTCTCACCTGTAACTGCTTGTACTCCACCCACCAACTTATCAAGATGAACTTCTTCTTTACCTGTAACAACAGGAACAAATAACAACAGGAAAGTAACCTAGACTCAGAAAAGAAAGTATGAAACCCATCTATTGTGGGAGACTTCTCTTTCTCAATGCATCCTTTTCCCTATTCCCTGGACCACAGGCAGGCCACTGGCCAAATCCAGCACATCACACATGTTGTAGGAATGCCGGGAGTTAAGACTCATTGTGACATTTATGTTTTTCTTTGAATCCATACAATACAAAATGGACAGTAAAACATCATGAGATTAACCCACCAACACCAAGTGTGATTCATCCCTGGGAAACAGGGAGAGTTCAACATCTACAAGTCAATCATTCAATCCACCATATTAACAGAAAGAAAGTTAAAAAACACAGGGTCTCATCAATAGATGCAGAAAAAGCATTTGGCAAGGTCTAACACCCACTTATGATAAAGGCCCCTATGAAATTAGCAGTGGAAGGAAAATTTCTCAACATAAATAAGACTATCTATGAAAAAGGCATGGCTAACATCACACTCTAGGGTGAAAACTGAAAGCTTGCCCCCTAGAAACCAGAACTAGGCAAGGATGTCTCTCCTCTCTCGTTCTCTCTCTCTCTCCCTCCCTCCCTCCCTCTCTCTTTCTCTCTCTCTCTCTCTGTCTGTCTCTCTCTTTCATTCTCTCTGTCTCCATAGTTAAAAACCGAGAAATAGTTCCCAGGGGCTTACCATAATAACTCCAGTGTTCTTAGATGGTGCCAAAGCACTATAGTTTCTAGTTTGACTGCATAATTTTTGTAAATTTTTGAGGGGTTAATGGTTTAAAGTATAGACTATTTTCCCTCCTTTTTATCCCTCACTACTCCCTTCACCAAAGGGAGGTGTACCGATTCCCACCCCCACAGAAAACCACTATGGTTCTCCCATAGGACATGCCACTGGCTGTCCACAATCACCACTTCTATTGAACACATTCCTAGATGTCCTCTCCATCACAATCAAGCAAGCAAGACATATGAAAGGAATTAAAATAGGAAAGGATGAAGTTCAAATTATAATTATTTGCAGGTGATATCCTGGTATGTGTAGAGGACACCCAAAAACTCTGACAAAACTACGGAATATCATCAATAGATTAAGTAGCAGGTTTCAAATCAATACGCATAAATCTGTTGCACTTCTTTATGCAAAGCACATGAGAAAAGGGACCTAAAGGAAGTAATCCGATTTACACTGAATCCAAAAGCATAAAGCACCTAGGAATAATTCTAACAAAGGAGGCGAAGGACCTTTTCAATAAGATGATGTTATGGGAGTCTTTTATTCCAAAAGAGATGCTCAGTTTAAATCTCCATCTTTCAACACAAGTCACTAGTTAATGCAGATATATCTAAATATACAGTCAGTAGTGCTCATGTAAAGAGATCCCTGTCACTCTAATAGCCACGTCATCATAATGCAATAGTTACAAGAATGTGAATTATCAACACAAAGAAAATGAGGGTTGTACGTTTTCTTCTCCATTCAGATCTTATTGACACTAGTCCAAATATTTCTGTTACCAGATAAGGACTCTGAGCATCTTTAAATAACTGCCAGGGCCAGAAGATGGCTCAGCTGGTAGAGCACACACTGGGCCACGTGAGCTAACTGTGTTTGCACGTCTGGCCACCACATGGGACACCTGCCTGGGGAACATTACAGTGGAGTAGTGCTGGGGTATCTCTCCTCCCCTCTGTGTCTCTCTATTCCTGTCTCTCACCCTCTGAAAAAAAGAATTCCACAGGAGGTACATGAATCACGCCTACACGGAGCCCCTGCCATAACCCTAAAAACAATAAAATTAGTTATAAAATAGCGATCTGTATTTTGGCAGACCCAGCAAGTCAAGGGGAGGGTGAAAGGAGCTTGGTGGGGAGTAGGAACTCAGTTTCCTGAGAAGGAGGAAAAAGGGCAAGTGAATGGTGGGCAAGGCCTGCTGACACCTAACTTGGGCCAGCAACCCATGAGTAGCTAGAAGATGTATGTGACAGTAACCTTACAACAGTTCCTCAATCACGTGCTTTCTAAAAATAAACGATTGGCCAAAGGAAGTGTGTAGTCATCTATAGTGTCAGCACAGTTTTAACTACCTCTAAAATATTGCCTACTTCCGACATAGTAAAAGTGAAATGTTAATGCAACATTAAACGATAAAGAAGTTGCTTCAGAGACACAGACTGAAATTATGTTGCTAAAGTGTAGGGAGCCAAAAGTCTAAGAAATTCAATAAATTGCAAAAAATATTTTATCAAATAAAAATTAAAATGACACAATAAAAAAATTTAAAGTCTTTAGTATAACTTGAGTGTTACTTAAGCTTTATATTCGTAGACATGTATTAACTTCTCACCTGTAACAGCTTTTACTGCATCCATCAACTTATCAAGATCAACTTCCTCTTTATCTGTAACAACAGGAACAAACATGAACTAGAAAGTCACCTAGATTCAGAACAGAAAGCATAAAACCTACCACATCAGCTATTTTGCATGGATGCCCGTGAGTTAAGACTCAGTTATACGTTTTTTTAAATCCAAACACTAGAAGGAGGACATTGTACTGTATTCAAATGATATGAAACTCAAATTCTTGGTCCATGTCAAGTTCTCTGTCAATGTGGACATTTGTGTACACACTGACTAGGGCTGCCTTAGTGCCACAATCCAGACGTGAATACAGTGACAGAATATTACAGTCAGTGAATCCTGCACTTTACATGATTGTCTGACTTTATAAAAGCACAGCCAGAATCTGCCCTAGAGGGCAGCCTCTATGGAGACTACACTGCACTCTTTTACTTGCTGAGGGCCACTAGGTACATAAAGATGTTCAGTATTTGTGGTCTGGGAGGTGGCGCCATGGATAAAGCACTGGACTCCTGGGCAGGAGGTCCTAGGTTTGATTCCTGACAGCACATGTACCAGAGTGATGTCTAGTGCTTTCTCTCTTTCCTATCTTTCCTCTCTCATTAAGACAATAAAATTACAATCATCCACATTTATTTTTGAAAAACAGTGAGTCCAGAACATTAAAGGCCTGGCTTGCTAGAACAAACCAACAAACAAATCAATCAAGAAAAAGAAAAATATTAGGGAGAGCAATGGTTCTTAATGTGAGAGAGGTAGAAGGTGGCTCACTCTGTTGGATACACACATCACATGAGCAAGGGCACAGGTTCAAGCCCAGGCTATGACTTCAGAGCATCTAGAAGGGGGAAGATTCACATGAGGGTGGAGGGGTGCTGCAGTGTCTCTCTCTCTCTCTCTCTCTCTTGCTCTCTGTCTCTCATCCTTTATCTAGAGGAAAGAAAAGGAACTGGTCACCAGCACTGGAGTCATGCAGACACCAAGACTAGCAGTGATGATGATGATAAAAACAAAGTCTGAGCAGTGATCACATTAAAGAGAGAAAGGATTTAAAAAGGAAACAAAGAATTTTTCCATAAAGCAGATTCTAAGAGTTAGATTCAGAGTGTTCTAAAATTTATTCTGTGCAATTTTATGTATCTGTACTACAGTGTGTGTGTGTGTGTGTGTGTGTGTGTGTGTGTGTGTGTGTGTGTGTGTGTGTGCAAGTAGCATTAACCCATAGTCACATATTTGGTGATTTAAAAACCTTTTCCTGCTAAGTTATTAAATATGTTAACCCCAAATCTGTCCCAAAGAATTGATGTCAAAGACTTAAGCATCATAATTCATTCACTTGACTTCAGAAAAGTAGACTACAACTAGTTGTAATATATATAAATGTGTATATGTATATATATATGTATATATATATACATATATATATATATTTACTTCTAAAAAACATGCAAAAGGCTACCAAATTTGAGGCTATTTATAAATAACTATATCTTAGATGCTCACAGGACTCATTGCTTCTGGTATCCCTATTCAATATTGTATGTGATTTAATACTTAAAAAAATCATTATTAGAAATGCATGGACAAATTAACCCCAATGTTGGAATTCAAAGAGTTTACACATTTGAAACATTAAGTGCTTAAAGCAATTACATGACACTGGAAATCCTAAAAAGGGATATTTCAAATAAATCAAGTTGCCAAGTATCCTGGTTATTAGAATATTTATCCAATGCATTCCTAACCTACAAGACGGCAAGGAACATTTCTCATTTCTTAAAAATCTGTATTTTGGGAGTCGGGCTGTAGCACAGCGAGTTAAGCACAGGTGGCACAAAGCACAAGGACCGACATAAAGATCCCGGTTCGAACCCTGGCTCCCCACCTGCAGGGGAGTAGCTTCACAGGCGGTGAAGCAGGTCTGCAGGTGTCTATCTTTCTCTCCTCCTATCTGTCTTCCCCTCCTCTCTCCATTTCTCTCTGTCCTATCCAACAATGACAACAACAACAATAATAACTACAACAATAAAACAACAAGGGCAACAGAAGAGAATAAATTAAATAAATAAATATTTTTAAAAATCTGTATTTCCCAGTGCTAGAACCTCTGGTGCCTTGCTTGTTTTCTCTCGTGCTTCACCTGATCCATACCATTTGCTACTGCACCTGCTAACCTGAACCAAATCAGTGCACCCAGTGCCACCTCGACGTGCTTCACGTTGGACTGGGTCCAGAGATGCCAGGCCTGGAATGTCCACCATCCAGCTCCCATACTCTGGGGAGACCGTTCCTAGCTCACAGGACTCCTAAGTTCCATTTCAGGTGGTTCAACTCCTAACAAAGCTACAGAACACAGATACAGACCAGGGCCCAAGAGATAGGGCACATGTGCACACGCATCCATAAATGAGGGAAAACATATTCCTTAGAGTCAAAGTGTGCAGGAGCCTGCAGTGAGGAGACTTAGACTCAGTAACTTCAGCAAGCAAGTTAAAGGACCTAAAAAACACACCATGAAGAACTTAATCAAATATTTTCTACTTAGGCCTACTACATACTCTCCTCACGTACTCATATATCACTTCCCTCAGTCACTCTCACTCTGTCTGATAAATTAAGGGCTACAAAAGCTGGATAAGGGCAAGGGACTGACCCACTTTAATGACGGCACTTTAGGTCACTACCAGGTCACCCTTTCATCCAGGGCCCTAGTCAGGGAATGCAGGGATTACCACAGAGACAGGATGGACCTAGACCTCTAACAGCTGCCCGGGTCCACCATCACTGGTCATCTCCATCAGGGACAGCACCATGAGCTCTCCTGTGGGCCTCTACAGGAACGTGCCCTCACTGTAGAACAACAACGGTAGAAACTGCCCCACACTCTGAAGGGAGGCTGGTCACTCAAGGAAGACTGACCCTGAAATGAGAGAAGCCTAGAATGTTCCTGGCTGTGACCATGCACTGTGAGCTCAGACTGACAGAGATGCAGAGGTTACATGGGCTCCTGGCTAAACATGAATACACATGGGCCTCAGGTCAGATTGATGGGGTTTACACTTAACAATATTCACATACTTTCCCCATATTTGGGAGCTATCTCTGCCCTCAACTGGCTTTCTAGTTCTATTCTGAACTCTAATACCATCTGCCCAGGCAATACCTTTAGCCAACCTGCATGTCAACTATCAGACTCAGACAAAAACGTGTCAAGTCATGGGCCCCTAGGAATGTACCAAAATAGCCTTCCTAGGTTCTTCCCATACGAAGACCCTTAGTTCCATCTGCTCTATTATTATCTTTAGGTTCCTGTTTATTAAACAGTTTTCCTGCTTCCTATCTTACTGCTTTTCAGCCCCCAAGTTGCAGATGCTACCATGATGCCAACCTGACTCTTCTGAGCAGAGGTCCTCACCAATGAGTGCTGGGCCTCACCTCCCCAGATCCTGGCCACACAAGGAAAAGATAGACACAGGCTGGTTGTTTGGACCCACCTGCCCCTGTCCATGTCCAGTGGAGAAGCAATTACAGAAGCCCGACCTTCATCCTCCCACACCTCATAAAGATCTTTAGTCCATGCTCTCAAAGGGATAACGAATAGGAACGCTACAAATGGAGGGGATGGGATAGGGAACTCTGGTCATGGGATTTATATGGAATTGTACCTCTCTTCTCATACAATCTTGTCAATCTGTATTAAATCAGTCATTCAGAAAAACAAGCTAAGGAATGCAGTATTCTGTTTTAATAACCAACATTAAATGATAAAACACAGTTACTATCCTAGACTAATAAGTTATGATTGGAATGTAACAAAAAATCATACAAGAAAAGTATGTGGGAACATAAGCATGTCTGGGTATTTTCTAAACAAACACCCTAGTAACTGCAGCATTATTTGCTATCAACAGCAAAACATACTGATAACTTACAATTATTTCCAGGAGCCCTTTTTTCTAATGACTACAGAATGGACCTGAATCCAGAATCTTTAATTTCTTTTAATGTCAGTGATTCTCATTGTAAAAACTAAGCACCTGAATTTCATAAAGAAAGCTCAACTGAAAGGCTGAGAAGTGACTCCGGCACTCACCACTAAATGGTAGGTCTTCCATTAGCTTCTCAAGCTCCTTTTCTGTGAGCCTTACTCCCACGTTTTCTAGAAAACTGTTGACTCTACTTCTCTTGACTTTTCCTCCTTAAGAAAAAGGACATGAGGAAAGAGCAAAATTACCAGAATAGGAGAGGAAGCAATGTTGATGGTAGTTCATCCAGAAAAGTACACCCTTTACCACCTGAGGACCCAGGCTCATGTCAGTGTAAACTTCACGAGTGACGGCAGAGTGCTGTGGTCTCGGTCTCTCCTTCTCTCTCTAGTTTCCTCCTAAATATGAGGTGATGCATTTGCTCCATTTTTTATGGACCTCACTAGAACATATATTTTATTTATACTAACTATAATGAACATTAATTTATGGATTTAATTCGCAAACAGCACCTATTCTGTCTGTCAATAGGCAGAACTATTTTCTTCTTGCTTTTTTATTTCTCCAATTAATTACCTATCAGTTACCTTTCAGCCTCATATTTTGCTGTTTACCTGGAATTTAATTATACACCGTGGGTTGCTTTGAAAAATATGAGAATATGGCAACTCCAGCAAAAACATAATAAGAAAACTATTATGTCCTAAAATACATTCTGAATGAAAAGGTCAAAAGCATAATCAGTTCACAGAAGAGTAACAGTAAAATTCTAACCTAATTGTGACATCTTCTCTCAAAAAGGAAATAATATCCTTCCATCTGATGAGCAGCCAACAACAAATCACTAAGGAAAGCAATTGCCTGGGACCAGGAACTAGTGAGCAGGGGCCTACACAAGCCCCAGCTTCAACCCAGGAACTATAGCACGCCAGAGCTGAGCAGAGCTGTCTTCTCTCTCCCTCATACCTCAGTATAAGTAATTAATATTTTAATTGGTTAATATGTACCAATTGAAAGGCATGTATGCACTGATGCATTATTCACAATAACCAGGGAATAGAAGCAACCTAAGTGCCTGCTGACTGATCACTGGATAAAGAAGTTGTGGGACAGGGGCTGGGCAGTGACAGTCCCAGGTAAGTGCAATCCCTCTAAGCTCAAGGACCTGCACAACGATCAGGGTTCAAACCCTGGCTCCCCAACTACAGGGACTACACTTTACATGAGGTGAAGCAAGTCGGCAGGTGTTGCTCAGTCTCTCTCCCTCTCTATCCCTTCCTCCCCTCTCAGTTTCTTTCTATCCTACACAATAAATGGAAAAAAATTGCTGTCAGTAGCAGTAGATTCATAGGGCTGACCCCAAGGCAAGGGGTAAGCCTGGAGCTAATAATAGTAATAATAATAATAATAATAATAATAATAATAATAATGAAAGAAGAGAATGATGCGGAGAAGTAGTAATAGTTGTAGTTATGGTACATATATTCAAAGGAATACTCTTGGCAATTTTAAAAGATACTGTATTGTAAGGACAAAATAGATGTAATGGGAAGTGGTTATGATCTATGAAATAAGTACAGAGGTGAAAGAAACTACTGGATGGTTTCAATAATTGTATATAGAGAACTGAACCACATAAAGTTGAAAAGAAAACACAATCTGTGTCTAAGACACTGAGAGAACTACTCTAGTTGTCACTGGAGTGGGGTTGGGGGAGGAGGCACAGAACACGGGTGGCAGGCGCAGTATAGTGGAACTATAACCCTTTAGTCTCACTATCTTGGAAACCATTGCTAATCACTATAAACGTATGCTCCCTTTCTTAAACGAGTTGAAATACTGAGGGCTGACAAGTGGCTCACCCAGGAGTGCTCACATGTGGCTACACACATGGACCCGGGCTGGAGCCCTGAGCCAGCACCTGAGTGCACTTGAGGGGGAGAGGGACTTCACAAGGTTGAGGAAGAGCTGTGAGTCTGCTTTTCTGTCCTACCTTCCTCTCTCTGTCTCCCTGTCTCTCACCCTCTGTTAGGGTTGGAGAATAAATATGGCTGATGGTAGTCATGTGAATGTGCAGACATAGAACCACAGGGATAATCTCAATTAAAGATTTTAAATATCAGAAATATTTAAGTGTCAACTTCCTTGTGTCCTACCTTTGAATGACTTCACCGATTGCCTGAGTGAAGTAGGACTGATCTTCCCCGATGCTAGAATTCAAATGGCATAGTTTGTTAGCCAAAATAGTAAATGCAGTTCTCACAATGAAAATTATAATTTCAAGAACATTTGTATAAAATATGTTCAGATCACATCCTCTAGTAAAACATGGAGACTGAAAAATATAAAGTATTTCAGTGTTAATTAAGCAATTGTAAACACCCAAACAATTATTTATAGACTCTAATAAGGAGGTACCCATCTCATTCTTTTTTTCTGTTCAACAAATTAAAAAAGAACAACAACAAAAAGACAAATGACAAACTGTCTCGTGCTAATCCACTCTTCTAATTTCCTTCTTAAATTTTTTTTCACTGGTCAAAGAGATAACAGTAAAATATTTGTTTGGCCACTGCTAAATAATGAACAAAACAGTATCTTTATTAATGAAAATTTTTGTTGTTGTTGTCAGCAAGGCATAACCAATCTGGAATCATTTCTTCAGATACAAAGAGACAGAGACACCAGGTGCCAGATGCCACCAGGATGCCGGCCAGGCTTCCCTGGACTGAAGACCCCACCAATGTGTCCTGGAGCTCTGCTTCCCCAGAGCCCCACCCTACTAGGGAAAGAGAGAGGCAGACTGGGAGTATGGACCGACCAGTCAGCGCCCATGTTCAGCGGGGAAGCAATGACAGAAGCCAGACCTTCCACCTTCTGCAACCCTCAATGACCCTGGGTCCATGCTCCCAGAGGGACAGAGAATGGGAAAGCTATCAGGGGAGGGGGTGGGATATGGAGAATGGGTGGTGGGAATTGTGTGGAGTTGTACCCCTCCTACCCTACGGTTTTGTTAATGAATACTTTCTTAAATAAAATTAAAAAAAATTTTTTAATGCTGAGAAAAAAAAGAGAGAGAGAGAAAGAAAGGGAGAGATGAGAGGAGAAACCAGAGCACACAACTTCCTTATGTGAACAATATGTTCCACCAAACTTGAGAATATATAAGAGATTCCTGTGGAACTAGCCAAAGGAACCCACACACACCTCTGTTCATAACACCACAATTAGCCACAGACTAAACTAGGAAACAATCCAGATACACAGAGGGAGCTGAATGACTAAGGAAGTTGTGGTCTATAGAGATCCACGGTGGAGCAGTCCTTGAAGGAACCATGTTAATAACATCAGACAGAAGGAGAAGCATCAACACGAGACAAAATTTCACTTACAGGTGGAGCTTAAGAAACGAGGAGGGAAAGGCAAAACACAGGGTGAAACTTGGACTAGACTTGGTCTGTGGCAGCAAGGCCAAGTGCAATCAGGGTGAGTGGGGTGGGGTTGAGAGGGCCTTGGGGGCCCAGTGCCTGATGGTGGAGGAACACCTGGGTGTATGGTGGAAGTGGTACAGGCAGACACCTCTCATGGAAAGACCAGGAAAATGACATCACTTCCAAACAATGAAAGAACAACTTCAAAAGATAATCAGGAGCAGCCTGACATGAAGTGAAGAGTCACCCCAACAAGCCATCAGCTGAGCACCCCAGAAGGTAACAAAGGCATCCTCAGGACTCACCATCAACTGGCAGTGTTCTTAGCAGCTGCTGCTGTTCACTGTCTGTTAGTGCAATACCCATGTGGCTCACAAAATCCGGTACGGACTGCCTATCAATCTTTTCTCCTTTGGGAACATGAAATATTAAAATTCAGGAATGCCGCAGACTAGAGAATGATCTCTAATAGCAGTTTAATCACACAAGTAAGTGACCTCCTCAGCTGGCAAACTTCAAAATCATTTTGATCTTGCTGGTATTTGAGAGCCTCTGTTGGACTTTTAAATTTAATTGTTAAAGTCTCAAAGACTATGAGGGAACTATAGTATTTATCATTGGGAGCGTGGGGGCACCTAATTTAGGAGGTGGGTGTGGTGTGGGAATATAGCCTGCAATCTTGTAATTCAATCTTAATTTACTTGGAAAACATGTAACTTGTTCAATTAAATAAACCATAAATCTTTGGGAACCATTTAATGAAAATATAAAGACAAAAACACAAGAGTTTTTAAAAATTAAGAAAGTATTATTTGATACTACAAATCTCATGTAACTTTCCAATCACCAGTAAAAGCTACCTATGCATTCATGAACTTATTTGTTGTAATCCTCTCACCATCTGTTACAAACAATACACTTAAAACCCCACAGGGCATGACAGTTGCCATTGCTCTTACCAAATTCTGTATTTGGTATTGTTTGGCTGCTAAATTTTATGTGACCTTGACACCTATTAAGTGGTATTCTACAATTATATAGTTCAGTGTTGTATCATACAAGCCCATCTTCTCCCTCCCTCCCTCGCTCCCTCTCTTCTTTCCTGCCTTCCTTCCTGCCTTCATTCGTCTTTCTCCTTTTCTACCAGCTGATCACTAGGACTCAGTGCTGCATGAAGACTTCCTGATCCCAGAAAGCTATGTCTGTATGTTTGATTGTTTAAAATCTCTATAGAGGCAGATAAATTGGAAAGAAGGAGGAGATAGAGAGGGGGAGAGACAGACCCCTGAAGCACTGCTTCATCTCTGCTGAAGATGCCTCTGAGTGTGGGGCCAGGGGCTGAACCCAGGTGCTGTAACGTGAGTGCTCTGCCTGCTGCACCAACCCTGGCACCCTGAAGAGGTTTTGTTTGTTTAATAGATGATCAGTTAGGGGCCAGGTGGCGGCGCACCTGGTTGAGCACATATGTTATATGCACAAGCTCAAGGACCCAGGTTCGAGCCCATGGACCAACCTGAAGGGAAAAGATTCACAAGTGGTGAAGTAGAGCTGCAGGTCTCTCTCTCTCTCTCTCTCTCTCTCTCTCTGCCTCTCTATCATTCACCTCACCCTCAATTTCTGACTATCCCTATAGAACAAAAATTTTTTAAAAATTTTGAAAAGTGATCACTTTTTGGGAGATTTTCTCTTTTCAGATTGTCCACTTCAACACAGTGTTTTCACTAGTTGTTACAAATCAATGGGATGCCGTGTATTTGCAAACCACTGCCTGGTTTTGAGCATTATAAACTTATCAAGTTTTGACTTACTTTAGAAATTTGTTCCGTGTGTATTTTGCTTAGTAGAAACACTAGGCTCTAAATTCTAACAATACCAAGGCATACTGGACATACAGCAGCCTGTAATTTTAATCATACAACCTGCGAGTTGGCTAAAAGGAGTCTCCTCATAGCACCACCATCCCTGTCATGTCACAGTTACCATTTCTCTCCTGTAGTAAGAATATTTCAGATTCCTCAGCAAATTTCCTGGGGTCTCATAGGAGTGACTGTTGTCACCACACTCTCCCTAGATCCTCAGCACTCACTCTTCTGACTGTCAGAAGTTTGTGCCCACAGAGCAGATCTTTCCTCCTCCTACACCACCAGTGCAACAGGGAGCCACTGTTTCAGCCTTTTTCCTAAGAGTTTGCCATTCCCCCATTCCACACAGGCTGATACCATCAGGTGGTATCAAAAACATAGCAGGTCTTTGTCTTTAGAGTCTGTTTTCATTTCCTGTGCGTATGTATCTAGAAGTGAAATACTGCATCACATCATTGTTGTGCTGGTTCTACCTTTAGAGAAAAGCTTTGTTTTCTTTTTTGTTGTTGTTATTGTTGTTGTTGTTGTTGCAGGGCTGGGACCTCTCACATTGTTGGTATGCATGAGACCCCTTCTGTTTCATTTGGTTTAAATCCCCCCTGCTTAACACTATTCTATTTACATAACCTCTTCATTCTATTTACATAATCACTGTTAACAAGTTCCACCCTCCCTCCAGGGCATTTGTGGTTCAGTGATAGGATTCTCGCCTAATCTGCCCCCTCCTTGTCACACTCTGATTTTCACCAGTCACTTTTCTCTCCACCCTCTCTATGTCACATCCTGTTTCCACTCTACTTGGGAAGTATATATAAAGACAGCATTGTGAGTTTTACAGTACCTTACCTTGAGTTTAGCTTAGCTCATCTTAGATTGTGCTGCGTCCTGCTTGAATAAAGAGATACTGCCTACAACCCAGCCATGAGTCCCGGGTCGTCTGTTACCCGCCCGTGAAGCCAGCCCAGCGAAAACAACATCACATCACAACTTCACCCTTAGGATCACTGCATCAGATAGTAGACAGACAGAGGGAGAGACATTGCAGCATTAGGGCCACTGCATCCCCATGTCTACCAGACCTCAAACATGGACTACAGCCATGGCAAGACACATGTCCTTCTAGATGAGCTCTCTCTCCAGCCCCGTTGTCCTTCAAGACAGACATTCTAGTAGGTTTTTGCTGTTGTTTCATTGTGTTTGTTTTTGAATGGAGTCAAGGTCTTACACATCCACGATGCCACCACCACCCTGCACAATAGTTTTCATCATCTCAGAGAGAGACAGAGAGAGATAAAGAGAGAGAGAGACAAAGATGTGAGCTGGCGTGAGAGTACAGCACTGCACCACCGCCCTTGGAACTCTGATGCACACTAAAGTCAACTTTACTGAGTAGGCTCTCTCCTGACATCCACAAGTGGGGTTATTTTGTTTTGGGGGGTTCTTAGTGATGTGGAACACCCAGTTTGGAAAGCTTGCATGCTTTCTTCTTTTCTTGCCTGAGTACTGTAGCTGAGATTTCTCGTATACTACAGGGGAGAGCCAACTCCACCAAAATGTATTGAGTTATTCATTCACTTATTTATTTTAAAGGGAGAGACACTAAAGCACTTATCTCAGTGCCATAATACTCCCATGTGGTGGTCATCATCAATAGGGCAGAAAAGCAAATGACAAAATGCAACATCTGTTTGTGAGTAAAGGTACTTTAAATTGGTGTGTAAGAAACATGGGTCAACTAGTAAAGACCATACATAGGGCAAGTGCACAGATCATGTTGTATTTGACAGTCAAAGCAGAGAACTTGTTTTCTAAGACCCAGTATAAGACACACAGTTCTGGCTTCTGGACATGCTGGGGACTGAACCTAGGGCCCTGGAGCCTCAGGAATGAAAGTCTTTTGCATAACCATGGTGCTGAATAGGATATATTTATGTGATCTCTATTTTACCATTTGTTGTTCATGATTATGCTGGTTACCCTCCACTTGTTTGTGAACTGTCATCTTTCCACCTATCACTGTTTTCTACTTTTATCCTTCTGTGACAGAAAAGAGTGTATGTTCCTACCATGTAAAACTTGCTATGTTTACAACAACATATGATCCAACTGCTAAGAAGAAACTGAACTGAAATCCTGTTACAAAGTGAAGGTGGTCAAATGTACAAGAATTTAATAAATTATATAGATTTTCCATCCAGTAATAATTAAAATGACAAAATAAGAAAAAATTAAAAACCTTAAATATAATTCAAGTGCTGCTTAAATTTATATTCTTAGACTTGTACTAACTTCTCACCTGTAACTGCTTGTACTCCACCCACCAACTTATCAAGATGAACTTCTTCTTTACCTGTAACAACAGGAACAAATAACAACAGGAAAGTAACCTAGACTCAGAAAAGAAAGTATGAAACCCATCTATTGTGGGAGACTTCTCTTTCTCAATGCATCCTTTTCCCTATTCCCTGGACCACAGGCAGGCCACTGGCCAAATCCAGCACATCACACATGTTGTAGGAATGCCTGGAGTTAAGACTCATTGTGACATTTATGTTTTTCTTTGAATCCATACAATACAAAATGGACAATAACACATCATGAGATTAACCCACCAACACCAAGTGTGATTCATCCCTGGGAAACAGGGAGAGTTCAACATCTTCAAGTCAATCATTCAATCCACCATATTAACAGAAAGAAAGTTAAAAATCACAGGGTCTCATCAATAGATGCAGAAAAAGCATTTGGCAAGGTCTAACACCCACTTTTGATAAAGGCCCCTATGAAATTAGCAGTGGAAGGAAAATTTCTCAACATAAATAAGACTATCTATGAAAAAGGCATGGCTAACATCACACTCTAGGGTAAAAACTGAAAGCTTGCCCCCTAGAAACCAGAACTAGGCAAGGATGTCTCTCCTTCCTCTCTCTCCCTCCCTCCCTCCCTCCGTCACTCTCTCTCTCTCTCTCTATCTCTGTCTGTCTGTCTCTCTCTCTTTCATTCTCTCTGTCTCCATAGTTAAAAACCGAGGAATAGTTCCCAGGGGCTTACCATAATAACTCCAGTGTTCTTAGATGGTGCCAAAGCCCTATAGTTTCTAGTTTGACTGCATAATTTTTGTAAATTTTTGAGGGGTTAATGGTTTAAAGTATAGACTTTTTTCCCTCCTTTTTATCCCTCACTACTCCCTTCACCAAAGGGAGGTGTACCGATTCCCACCCCCACAGAAAACCACTATGGTTCTCCCATAGGACATGCCACTGGCTGTCCACAATCACCACTTCTATTGAACACTGTCCTAGATGTCCTCTCCATCACAATCAAGCAAGCAAGACATATGAAAGGAATTAAAATAGGAAAGGATGAAGTTCAAATTATAATTATTTGCAGGTGATATCCTGGTATGTGTAGAGGATACCCAAAAACTCTGACAAAACTACGGAGTGTCATCAATAGATTAAGTAGCAGGTTTCACATCAATACTCATAAATCTGTGGGACTTCTTTATGCAAAGCACATGAGAAAAGGGACCTGAAGGAAGTAATCCGATTTATACTGAATCCAAAAGCATAAAGCACCTAGGAATAATTCTAACAAAGGAGGCGAAGGACCTTTTCAATAAGATGTTGTTATGGGAGTCTTTTATTCCAAAAGAGATGCTCAGTTTCTCCATCTTTCAACACAAGTCACTAGTTAATGCAGATATATCTAAATATACAGTCAGTAGTACTCATGTAAAGAGATCCCTGTCACTCTAATAACTCATGTCACAATGATGTAACAGTTATAAGAATATGAATTATCAACACAAAGAAAATGAGGGTTGTACGTTTTCTTCTCCATTCAGATCTTATTAACACTAGTCCAAATATTTCTGTTACCAGATAAGGACTCTGAGCATCTTTAAATAACTGCCAGGGCCAGAAGATGGCTCAGCTGGTAGAGCACACACTGGGCCACGTGAGCTAACTGTGTTTGCACGTCTGGCCAACACATGGGACACCTGCCTGGGGAACATTACAGTGGAGTAGTGCTGGGGTATCTCTCCTCCCCTCTGTGTCTCTCTATTCCTCTCTCTCTCTCTCTCTGAAAAAAAGAATTCCACAGGAGGTACATGAATCACGCCTACACAGAGCCCCTGCCATAACCCTAAAAACAATAAAATTAGTTATAAAATAGCAATCTGTATTTTGACGGACCCAGCAAATCAAGGGGAGGGTAAAAGGAGCTTGGTGGGGAGTAGGAACTCAGTTTCCTGAGAAGGAGGAAAAAGGGCAAGTGAATGGTGGGCAAGGCCTGCTGACACCTAACTTGGGCCAGCAAACCCACGAGAAGCAAGAAGATGTGTGCCCGTGACAGTAACCTTACAACAGTTCCTCAATCACGTGCTTTCTAAAAATAAACGACTGGCCAAAGGAAGTGTGTAGTCATCTATAGTGTCAGCACAGTTTTAACTACCTCTAAAATACTGCCCACTACTGACATAGTAAAAGTGAAATGTTAATGCAACATTAAACGATAAAGAAGTTGCTTCAGAGACACAGACTGAAATTATGTTGCTAAAGTGTAGGGAGCCGAAAGTCTAAGAAATTCAATAAATTGCAAAAAATATTTTATCAAATAAAAATTAAAATGACACAATAAAAAA
The DNA here is from genome assembly GCF_950295315.1 of Erinaceus europaeus. Taxonomy (NCBI): domain Eukaryota; kingdom Metazoa; phylum Chordata; class Mammalia; order Eulipotyphla; family Erinaceidae; genus Erinaceus; species Erinaceus europaeus. The sequence goes on along the minus strand of NC_080173.1, from coordinate 768,255 downwards.
AATTTAAAGTCTTTAGTATAACTTGAGTGTTACTTAAGCTATATATTCGTAGACATGTATTAACTTCTCACCTGTAACAGCTTTTACTGCATCCATCAATTTATCAAGATCAACTTCCTCTTTATCTGTAACAACAGGAACAAACATGAACTAGAAAGTCACCTAGATTCAGAACAGAAAGCATAAAACCTACCACATCAGCTATTTTGTATGGATGCCCGTGAGTTATGACTCAGTTGTAGGATTTTTTAAATCCAAACACTACAAGGAGGACATTGTACTGTATTCAAATGATACGAAACTCAAATTCTGGGTCCATGTCAAGTTCTCTGTCAATGTGGACATTTGTGTACACACTGACTAGGGCTGCCTTAGTCCCACAATCCAGACGTGAATACAGTGACAGAATATTAGTTGTGAATCCTGCACTTTACATGATTGTCTGACTTTATAAAAGCACAGCCAGAATCTGCCCTAGAAGGCAGCCTCTATAGAGACTACACTGCACTCTTTTACTTGCTGAGGGCCACTAGGTACATAAAGATGTTCAGTATTTGTGGTCTGGAAGGTTGCGCCATGGATAAAGCACTGGACTCCTGGGCAGGAGGTCCTAGGTTTGGTTCCTGACAGCACATGTACCAGAGTGATGTCTAGTGCTTTCTCTCTTTCCTATCTTTCCTCTCTCATTAAGACAATAAAATTACAATCATCCACATTTATTTTTGAAAAACAGTGAGTCCAGAACATTAAAGGCCTGGCTTGCTAGAACAAACCAACAAACAAATCAATCAAGAAAAAGAAAAATATTAGGGAGAGCAATGGTTCTTAATGTGAGAGAGGTAGAAGGTGGCTCACTCTGTTGGACACACACATCACATGAGCAAGGGCACAGGTTCAAGCCCAGGCTATGACTTCAGAGCATCTAGAAGGGGGAAGATTCACATGAGGGTGGAGGAGTGCTGCAGTGTCTCTCTCTCTCTCTCCCTCTCTTGCTCTCTGTCTCTCATCCTTTATCTAGAGGAAAGAAAAGGAACTGGTCACCAGCACTGGAGTCATGCAGACACCAAGACTAGCAGTGATGATGATGATAAAAACAAAGTCTGAGCAGTGATCACATTAAAGAGAGAAAGGATATCAGGATTTAAAAAGGAAACAAAGAATTTTTCCATAAAGCAGATTCTAAGAGTTAGATTCAGAGTGTTCTAAAATTTATTCTGTGCAATTTTATGTATCTGTACTACAGTGTGTGTGTGTGTGTGTGTGTGTGTGTGTGTGTGTGTGTGTGTGTGTGTGTGCAAGTAGCATTAACCCATAGTCACATATTTGGTGATTTAAAAACCTTTTCCTGCTAAGTTATTAAATATGTTAACCCCAAATCTGTCCCAAAGAACTGATGTCAAAGACTTAAGCATCATAATTCATTCACTTGACTTCAGAAAAGTAGACTACAACTAGTTGTAATATAAATAAATGTGTATATATATACATAGATTTACTTCTAAAGAACATGCAAAAGGCTACCAAATTTGAGGCTATTTATAAATAACTATATCTTAGATGCTCACAGGACTCATTGCTTCTGGTACCCTGGTTCAATATTGTATGTGATTTAATACTTAAAAATCATTATTAGAAATGCATGGACAAATTAGCCCCAGTGTTGGAATTCAATGAGTTTACACATTTGAAACATTAAGTGCTTAAAGCAATTACATGACACTGGAAATCCTAAAAAGGGATATTTCAAATAAATCAAGTTGCCAAGTATCCTGGTTATTAGAATATTTATCCAATGCATTCCTAACCTACAAGACAGCAAGGAACATTCCTCATTTCTTAAAAATCTGTATTTTGGGAGTCGGGCTGTAGCGCAGCGGGTTAAGTGCAGGTGGCGCAAAGCACAAGGACCGGCATAAAGATCCTGGTTCGAACCCTGGCTCCCCACCTGCAGGGGAGTAGCTTCACAGGCGGTGAAGCAGGTCTGCAGGTGTCTATCTTTCTCTCCTCCTCTCTGTCTTCCCCTCCTCTCTCCATTTCTCTCTGTCCTATCCAACAATGACAACAACAATAATAACTACAACAATAAAACAACAAGGGCAACAAAAGAGAATAAATTAAATAAATTAATATTTTTAAAAATCTGTATTTCCCCAGTGCTAGAACCTCTGGTGCCTTGCTTGTTTTCTCTCGTGCTTCACCTGCTCCATACCCTTTGCTACTGCACCTGCTAACCTGATCCAAATCAGTGCACCCAGTGCCACCTCGACGTGCTTCACGTTGGACTGTGTCCAGAGATGCCAGGCCTGGTATGTCCACCATCCAGCTCCCATACTCTGGGGAGACCGTTCCTAGCTCACAGGACTCCTAAGTTCCATTTCAGGTGATTCAACTCCTAACAAAGCTACAGAACACAGATACAGACCAGGGCCCAAGAGATAGGGCACATGTGCACACGCATCCATAAATGAGGGGAAAACATATTCCTTAGAGTCAAAGTGTGCAGGAGCCTGCAGTGAGGAGATTTAGACTCAGTAACTTCAGCAAGCAAGTTAAAGGACCTAAAAAACACACCATGAAGAACTTAATCAAATATTTTCTACTTAGGCCTACCACATACTCTCCTCACGTACTCATATTATCACTTCCCTCAGTCACTCTCACTCTGTCTGATAAATTAAGGGCTACAAAAGCTGGATAAGGGCAAGGGACTGACCCACTTTAATGATGGCACTTTGGGTCACTACCAGGTCACCCCTTCATCCAGGGCCCTAGTCAGGGAATGCAGAGATTACCACAGAGACAGGATGGACCTAGACCTCTAACAGCTGCCCGGGTCCACCATCACTGGTCATCTCCATCAGGGACAGCACCATGAGCTCTCCTGTGGGCCTCTACAGGAACGTGCCCTCACTGTAGAACAACAACGGTAGAAACTGCCCCACACTCTGAAGGGAGGCTGGTCACTCAAGGAAGACTGACCCTGAAATGAGAGAAGCCTAGAATGTTCCTGGCTGTGACCATGCACTGTGAGCTCAGACTGACAGAGATGCAGAGGTTACATGGGCTCCTGGCTAAACATGAATACACATGGGCCTCAGGTCAGATTGATGGGGTTTACACTTAACAATATTCACATACTTTCCCCATATTTGGGAGCTATCTCTGCCCTGAACTGGCTTTCTAGTCCTATTCTGAACTCTAATACCATCTTCCCAGGCAATACCTTTAGCCAACCTGCATGTCAACTATCAGACTCAGACAAAAATGTGTCAAGTCATGGGCCCCTAGGAATGTACCAAAATAGCCTTCCTAGGTTCTTCCCATATGAAGACCCTTAGTTCCATCTGCTCTATTATTATCTTTAGGTTCCTGATTATTAAACAGTTTTCCTGCTTCCTATCTTACTGCTTTTCAGCCCCCAAGTTGCAGATGCTACCATGATGCCAACCTGACTCTTCTGAGCAGAGGTCCTCACCAATGAGTGCTGGGCCTCCCCTCCCCAGATCCTGGCCACACAAGGAAAAGATAGACACAGGCTGGGGGTTTGGACCCACCTGCCCCTGTCCATGTCCAGTGGAGAAGCAATTACAGAAGCCAGACCTTCATCCTCCCACACCTCATAAAGATCTTTAGTCCATGCTCTCAAAGGGATAAAGAATAGGAACGCTACCAATGGAGAGGATGGGATAGGGAACTCTGGTCATGGGATTTATATGGAATTGTACCTCTCTTCTCATACAATCTTGTCAATCTGTATTAAACCACTCATTCAAAACAAGCTAAGGAATGCAGTATTCTGTTGTAGTAACCAACATTAAATGATAAAACACAGGCACTATCCTAGACTATAAATAAGTTATGAATGGAATGTAACAAAAAACCATACAAAACAAGACAAGTGTGTGGGAACATAAACCTGCCTGAATATTTTCTAAACAAACACCCTAGTAACTGTGCAGCATTATTTGCTATCAACAGCAAAACATACTGATAACTTACAATTATTTCCAGGAGCCCTTTTTTCTAATGACTACAGAATGGACTTGACTCCAGGATCTCTAATTTCCTTTAATGTCAATGATGCTCATTGCAAAAACTAATCACCTGAATTTCATAAAGAAAGCTCAACTGAAAGGCTGAGAAGTGACTCCGGCACTCACCACTAAATGGTAGGTCTTCCATTAGCGTCTCAAGCTCCTTTTCTGTGAGCTTTACTCCCACGTTTTCTAGAAAACTGTTGACTCTACTTCTCTTGACTTTTCCTCCTTAAGAAAAAGGACATGAGGAGAGAGCAAAATTACCAGAATAGGAGAGGAAGCAATGTTGATGGTAGTTCATCCAGAAAAGTACACCCTTTACCACCTGAGGACCCAGGCTCATGCCAGTGTAAACTTCACGAGTGACGGCAGAGTGCTGTGGTCTTGGTCTCTCCTTCTCTCTCTAGTTTCCTCCTAAATATGAGGTGATGCATTGGCTCCATTTCTTTTTTTTTACTAGATCTCACTAGAACTTTTGTTTTATTAATAGTAACATTAGTGATCATTAATTTATGGTTTTAATTCTGTCGTAACAATGCTCATTCTGTCTGTCAATAGGCAGACACTATTTTCTTCTTGGCTTGTTTATTATTCCAAATAACTGCATATCTGTTACCTATCTGTCTCATATTTTTCTTTTTACATAGAATTTGAATTAAATATTGTGGGGTAAGCTTTGAAAAATGTGTGAAAACATAATCTCATGAAAAGATTTTTAAAAAGGACATTATATCTTTAAATGCATTCTGAATGAAGAATCTAAATGAAAATCAATTCACAGAAGAGGAACTTAGTTAAAATTATAGTGTTATTTAAAAATATAAATCCGATAATTTGGGGGCCCAGATGGGTGACTAGTTAAACCTTATGTTTCCTTCTCTCTGGCATCACAATGTCAAAATTACACATAAAAAACTGTGCACTTTTGGTATCTGGGTGAGGTGGGCTTCAAAGAGACTATTATTATTACAATAAAAAGTACAACCCCCTAAAATTTTAAATATGGTCAATGCCTAAATTGTTAGTGAGACTGTTTTGCAGACATCTGCTGAGCACACATGAAAAACTGTACATGTGTGTCACACTGTACTATAAACATTATCTTCCCAATAAAATATTTGAAAAAGAAAAAAAAAGAATAGCAAAGCTATTGTTGGTAGGGATAGGACATGCAGTTTTGGTCGGATTTGTACCCTTCTTATCCTATTGCCTTGTCAGTGTTTCCATTTTAGAAATTAAAAAATTAAAAAATTATAAAATGTGCAAAAGTCACCATTCCTGGGGACCAGGAGGTGATGCACTGGGTTAAGTGCAAGGACTCATGCAATGATCCAGTTCAAGCCCCCGGTTCCCCACCTACAAGGGGGTTGCTTCAGATGTGGTGAAGCAGGTCTGCAGGTCTCAATCTTTATCTCTCCCTTTCCATCTTCCCTCCTCTCAATTTCTCTCTGTCCTGTACAAAAAATCTTAACAAAACAGCCACAGTAGCAGTGGATTCGTAGTATAGGCACCAAGCCACAAAAAATCATAGAGGCAAAAAAAAAAAAAAAAAAAAGTCAGATGTCACCATTCCAAAGGAAAAGGCCAAAGGTCAGGAGGACACAAACAGAAGAGACATCTTCCCTCAAAAAGGAAATAATGTCCTTCCATCTGATGAGCAGCCAACAACAAATCACTAAGGAAAGCAATTGCCTGAGACCAGGAACTAGTGAGCAGGGGCCTACACAAGCCCCAGCTTCAACCCAGGAACTATAGCACGCCAGAGCTGAGCAGAGCTGTCTTCTCTCTCCCTCATACCTCAGTATAAGTAATTAATATTTTAATTGGTTAATATGTACCAATTGAAAGGCATGTATGCACTGATGCATTATTCACAATAACCAGGGAATAGAAGCAACCTAAGTGCCTGCTGACTGATCACTGGATAAAGAAGTTGTGGGACAGGGGCTGGGCAGTGACAGTCCCAGGTAAGTGCAATCACTCTAAGCTCAAGGACCTGCACAACGATCAGGGTTCAAACCCTGGCTCCCCACCTGCAGGGACTACACTTTACATGAGGTGAAGCAAGTCGGCAGGTGTTGCTCAGTCTCTCTCCCTCTCTATCCCTTCCTCCCCTCTCAGTTTCTTTCTGTCCTACACAATAAATGGAAAAAAATTGCTGTCAGTAGCAGTAGATTCATAGGGCTGACTCCAAGGCAAGGGGTAAGCCTAGAGCTAATAATAGTAATAATAATAATAATAATGAACGAAAGAAGAGAATGATGCGGAGAAGTAGTAATAGTTGTAGTTATGGTACATATATTCAAAGGAATACTCTTGGCAATTTTAAAAGATACTGTATTGTAAGGACAAAATGGATGTAATGGGAAGTGGTTATGATCTATGAAATAAGTAGAGAGGTGAAAGAAACTACTGGATGGTTTCAATAATTGTATATAGAGAACTGAACCACATAAAGTTGAAAAGAAAACACAATCTGTGTCTAAGACACTGAGAGAACTACTCTAGCTGTCACTGGAGTGGGGTTGGGGGAGGAGGCACAGAACACGGGTGGCAGGCGCAGTATAGTGGAACTATAACCCTTTAGTCTTACTATCTTGGAAACCATTGCTAATCACTATAAACGTATGCTCCCTTTCTTAAACGAGTTGAAATACTGAGGGCTGACAAGTGGATCACCCAGGAGTGCTCACATGTGGCTACACACATGGACCCGGGCTGGAGCCCTGAGCCAGCACCTGAGTGCACTTGAGGGGGAGAGGGACTTCACAAGGTTGAGGAAGAGCTGTGAGTCTCTCCTTTTCTGTCCTACCTTCCTCTCTCTGTCTCCCTGTCTCTCACCCTCTGTTAGGGTTGGAGAATAAATATGGCTGATGGTAGTCATGTGAATGTGCAGACATAGAACCACAGTAATAATCTCGATTAAAGATTTTAAATATAGGGATAAGGAGACTGACTAATGTTTCAGCAAAAGACTTTGATGCCTGAGGCTCGAAAGTCCCAGGTTCAATTCCCAGCAACAGTAAGCCAGAGCTGAGCAGTGCTCAGGTAACAATCCTGTGCATCTTCCTCTGTGTCTCACTGTCATTCAAAATAATAAATCATTTTAAAACATTTAACTTTTTTCAAATGTTGAAAATGTCTAATTGTCAAATTGCTGTGTCTTACCTTTGAATGACTTTACAGATTCCCTGAGTGAAGTTTGACTGATCATCCCAGAAGCTATAATGCAAAGCAAACAATTTCTCAGACAAAATATTACGCAGTGCTCATGATAAATGAATGTATAATCTATAATTTACTGTGGAGCAGTCCTTGAAGGAACCATGTTAATAACATCAGACAGAAGGAGAAGCATCAACAGGAGACAAAATTTCACTTACAGGTGGAGCTTAAGAAACGAGGAGGGAAAGGCAAAACACAGGGTGAAACTTGGACTAGACTTGGTCTGTGGCAGCAAGGCCAAGTGCAATCAGGGTGAGTGGGGTGGGGTTGAGAGGGCCTTGGGGGCCCAGTGCCTGATGGTGGAGGAACACCTGGGTGTATGGTGGAAGTGGTACAGGCAGACACCTCTCATGGAAAGACCAGGAAAATGGCATCACTTCCAAACAATGAAAGAACAACTTCAAAAGATAATCAGGAGCAGCCTGACATGAAGTGAAGAGTCACCCCAACAAACCATCAGCTGAGCACCCCAGAAGGTAACAAAGGCATCCTCAGGACTCACCATCAACTGGCAGTGTTCTTAGCGGCGGCTGTTGTTCACTGTCTGTTAGTGCAATACCCATGTGGCTCACAAAATCCGGTACGGACTGCCTATCGATCTTTTCTCCTTTGGGAACATGAAATATTAAAATTCAGGAATGCCGCAGACTAGAGAATGATCTCTAATAGCAGTTTAATCACACAAGTAAGTGACCTCCTCAGCTGGCAAACTTCAAAGGCACAATCAGACATACTAAGCACTGAGGGCGGGGGTACTAGGCCAAATACACTAATTTATTTACAGGCCCAAAGTATGATTTTTGTCTTCTGACAAAGAGTGGGAAAGAGGAGAATAAGTTTTTCCTCACTGTGTAGCTGTCTGCTTAATTAGGATGTCAGAATCAGGTCATTTATGTACTTTTTACACAGGCGCCTTGCCTTTTTCTCCCTGAATTTTGTTAATGTCCCTTGATACAATTAGCAGAAAATATTTTATCTTTCTGTTACTTGAGAACCTCTGAAACATTTTTAAAATTAATTGTTAATGTCTCAAAGACTGAGAGAAGTATGACGCCTATCATTGGGAGGTTGGGGTCACAGAAGTTTAGTGGTGGGTGTGGTGTGGGACTGTAACCTGTAGTCTTGTAATCTTGTAATCCACTGTTAATCACAATTTACAAAATGAGTAAATATTAAAATTGTTCACATAAATATAGTTTACCTCTGAAATCATTTGATAAAAATACAAAGAGAAAAATATAGTTAGGGCAAACTAGAATATATTTTTTAAATAATACAATTTCAGTGTGCCATTCCACTTACTAGAAAAGTTACATATAGGTTCATTTACTTTTTTATTGAAGTTCTCTACCTCTAAGAACATTATAATTAAAATCTCATAGTGCACGCCAGTTCCCCTGGCTATCTTTCATTGCGAACATTTGGTATTGTTTGAGTACTAAATTTTTTGAGCTTTACATCTGTGAAATGATGTTATATTATTACATAATTCAGTGTTATATTTGAGTGTTTCTCCTTCCTTCCTCCCTTCCATTTTTCTTTCTGTTTGTTTTTTTGTTTGTTTGTTTGTTTATTGTCTCCAGGGTTATTGCTGGGGCTCAGTGCCTACACTATGAATCCACTGCTTCTGGAGGCTATTTTTCTCTTTTGTTGCCCTTGTTGTTTATTGTTGTTGTTGTTACTGTCCTTTCTGTTGGATAGGACAGAAAGAAATTGAGAGAGGAGGGGAAGACAGAGCTGGGGAAAGAAAGGTAGACACTTGCAGACCTGCTTCACCACTTGTGAAGGACCCCCCTGCAAGTGAGGAGCCAACCTTCCAACTCCAATAATCTAGTGAGATCTTTCCTAACACTGGGACTCCCTAGTTCCATTTCAGAAGGCACACTCTGTAACAAATTTACAGACCCTAGATATAGGGTTGGGCCTATGGTACTAATTACATGTATACACGGATCCTTAAGTTAGGGGCAACTACATACCTCAAAGTGGTGGGAGCAAAGTCAGGCCTACTGTATGTCACAGCCCCAGCAGGCTAGGGCTAACTACAAAGTGGAAAGCCCTCGACTAAACTGAAGTCAGTTTTCCTTACATTGATCATTTAAAGACCTATTGGCTATATTGGATATGCACAAATAATACCTACGGACAGTAAAAGGAGAACCCTGGGGGAAGTACATTGTGACAACAATTATGGCAGTGAGTGTGACAAGACTAAAAATGGCCTAAGAGCTGAAGCTGCTGTAGCCATTGGAAGGCTTTCGGAAAAAGAGCTACTTATCACCACTACAGCTTCTCAATCAGCTGGACTCAGACCAAAACCAGAATTACGGGTGGCTTATAGTATGAGTAGCAGACCCACCTAAATATGAAGAGGCCCTATTGCTTACCCTCAACCACAAACCCCCTGCTTCCACTTATAGGCATCCATGATGAATATAGAGGATGTGTAGTTAAATAGCTGATGTTAGGATATATGGGTAGAAATTAGCAAACTTCCATAGCTTAAAGTTAGTGAACTTGCATATATGCAAAAGGTTAACCAGAAGAGAGCCCCCATGGCATGTGCTTACTTTACAGCAGATTTGTTTAGGTGGACAACCTACTATGATCTAGTTAGACCCATCCAAGAATGGGTTAAGAAGAAAAGCTATTCCAGGGAAAAATGTTAATTCATACAGAAGGTCAGAACAGGGAGATGGTCAAAACACAGATGGTCATTTCAAGGGAACTTTCTTTTCTTTTCTTTTTTATTGTTGTTGTTATTGATGTTGTTGTTAGGACAGAGAGAAATGGAGAGAGGAGGGTAAGACAGAGGGGGAGAGAAAGACAGACACCTGCAGACTTGCTTCACCAACTGTGAAGCAAATCCCCTGCAGGTGGGGAACCAGGGCTCAAACTGGGATCCTTACACCAGTCCTTGGGCTTTGTGCCATGTGCACTTAACCCACTGCGCTACCACCCCGACTCCCTCAAAGGAACCTTCAAGGGAAAATTTAGGGTACCCCAGACCAAGGAAATTTTCAAGAGAAGATTTAGGCTACCCCAGACCAAGGACACCTTCAATGGGAGATCAGTATGCCCCAGACCTAGGGAAATTTCTAAGGAAAACATACCTATAATAATAATAATGTTGTTTAAGGTTATTCTTGATGTTAATGAAAACAATTATACATGATGTCATCTGTATCCTTGATGTTAATGAAAATAATCTTACATAATGTCAACTATAACCGGGCAAAAAGTGTTTAAAAATAAAGCTATCGGGAGTCGGCAGTAGCGCAGCGGGTTAAGCGCACGTGGTGCAAAGCTCAAGGACCAGCATAAGGATCCCGGTTCAAGCTCCCGGCTCCCCACCTGCAGGGGAGTTGCTTCACAAGAGGTGAAGCAGGTCTGCAGGTGTCTGTCTTTCTCTCCCCCTCTCTTGTCCTATCTAACAAAAATGACATCAATAACAACAAACATAACTACAACAACAAAACAACAAGGGCAACAAAAGAGAAAATAAATTAAAAAAATAAAAATAAAGATCTGCAGAGAGCCCCAGAGACACTTCTCTCCTGCACCTAAAGCAGCTAATGTGTCTCTCACTTCATTCATCTCGCCAACTCCCTCTTTCCTTCAGGGACTCTGAATTACTTTGCCTGGGGCTGGCTCCCGGCATCAAAGTAAAAGTATTTATTAGTCTGTTGCGATTAGACTTAGACTAATAAGCTTGGCAATCTAGTGGAATGGTCTAAGGAAGGCATCACAAACTTTCTCATGCAATATTTATTACTTAGGCCTAGACACCCTCCTCTCCTACCTTCTACTTCATATCCCTCAACCACTCTATCTACTCAAGAAAATCCTAGGTGTATTTCCTCCCTAATTTGAGGCCAGACCTCATAAAGCTAATACTGGTTTCATACACAAAAGACACTCAACACTTTATAGCTGGGAGAAAGTCTAAACTCATCAGTTAAGCAAAGGACTACAAAAGCTATGAAATAGCCAGAGACTGGCTCACTTAATGACGGTCTTCTTAGTCAATACTAGGCTACCCCATCATCTGGGGCCCATTTCAGGGAATCCTTGACCCCCTGTAGATATGATGGGCCAGGAACTCTAATAGTTCTGTCTTCACCATCACTGGTCACTCCTATCAGGAATGTCATCATAAGCTCTCTTGTGGGCCTCTCAGGACCTTGCACTCACAATAAAGAAGTAATGGGAGGGCCAGGGAATGGTGCATCTGATTAAGCACATACATTACAGTCTGTAAGGTCCTAGGTTCAAGCCTCTGGTCCCCACCTGCAGGGGGAAACTTCAAAAGTGGTGAAGCAGGATGCAGGTGTCTCTCTGTCTCTCTCCATCTCTCTCCTCCTCCCCTCTCAACTACTTTCTGACCTATCCAATAAAAATGAAAAGGGCTGCCAGGAGTAGTGGATTCGTCTTCTGGCACCAAGTACCAGCAATAATACTGGAGGCAAATAAAAAAGAAGAAAGAAAGAGAGAGAGAGAGAGAGAGAAAGAATGAAAGTACAAGAGAAAACAGGCAATACCACAGAAAAAATGGGGCAAATATATGTAAATGTAGATAGATAGTTATAGATAATAATAGTCGGAATATAAAAGGAGATCACCTGGGACTGCAACAAGACAGCATAGAACTAAAGATATATATATATATATATATGCAGTCAGTAGTGCTCATGTAAGGAGATCCCTGTCACTCTAATAGCCACGTCATCATAATGTAATAGTTACAAGAATGTGAATTATCAACACAAATAAAATGAGGGTTGTAAGTTTTCTTCTCCATTCAGATCTTATTGACACTAGTCCAAATATTTCTGTTACCAGATAAGGACTCTGAGCATCTTTAAATAACTGCCAGGGCCAGAAGATGGCTCAGCTGGTAGAGCACACACTGGGCCACGTGAGCTAACTGTGTTTGCACATCTGGCCAACACATGGGACACCTGCCTGGGGAACATTACAGTGGAGTAGTGCTGGGGTATCTCTCCTCCCCTCTGTGTCTCTCTATTCCTGTCTCTCTCTCTCTGAAAAAAAGAATTCCACAGGAGGTACATGAATCACGCCTACACAGAGCCCCTGCCATAACCCTAAAAACAATAAAATTAGTTATAAAATAGCAATCTGTATTTTGACGGACCCAGCAAATCAAGGGGAGGGTAAAAGGAGGTTGGTGGGGAGTAGGAACTCAGTTTCCTGAGAAGGAGGAAAAAGGGCAAGTGAATGGTGGGCAAGGCCTGCTGACACCTAACTTGGACCAGCAAACCCACGAGAAGCAAGAAGATGTGTGCCCGTGAGAGTAACCTTACAACAGTTCCTCAATCACGTGCTTTCTAAAAATAAACGATTGGCCAAAGGAAGTGTGTAGTCATCTATAGTGTCAGCACAGTTTTAACTACCTCTATAATACTGCCTACTACCGACATAGAAAAAGTGAAATGTTAATGCAGCATTAAACGACAAAGAAGATGCTTCAGAGACACAGACTGAAATTATGTTGCTAAAGTGTAGGGAGCCAAAAGTCTAAGAAATTCAATAAATTGCAAAAAAATATTTTATCAAGTAAAAATTAATATGCCACAACAAGAAAAATTTAGTCTTTAATATAACCTAAGTGCTACTTAAGCTTTATATTCATAGACTTGTATTAACTTCTCACCTGTAACAGCTTTTACTGCATCCATCAACTTATCAAGATCAACTTCTTCTTTATCTGTAACAACAGGAACAAACATGAACTAGAAAGTCACCTAGATTTAGAACAGAAAGCATAAAACCTACCACACCACCTATTTTGTATGGATGCCCTTGAGTTAAGACTCAGTTATACGTTTTTTGAAATCCAAACACTACAAAACGGACATTGTTCTGTATTCAAACGATACGAAATTCAAATTCTGGGTCCATGTCAAGTTCTCTATCAATGTGGACATTTGTGTACACACTGACTAGGGCTGCCTTAGTGCCACAATCCAGGGGTGAATACAGTGACAGAATATTACAGTCAGTGAATCCTGCACTTTACATGATTGTCTGACTTTATAAAAGCACAGCCAGAATCTGCCCTAGAGGGCAGCCTCTATGGAGACTACACTGCACTCTTTTACTTGTCGAGGGCCACTAGGTACATAAAAATGTTCAGTATTTGTGGTCTGGGAGGTGGCGCCATGGATAAAGCACTGAGCTCCTAGGCAGGAGGTCCTAGGTTCGATCCCTGACAGCACATGTACCAGAGTGATGTCTAGTGCTTTCGCTCTATCCTCTTATTTCCTCTCTCATTAAGACAATAAAAATCACAATCATCCACATTTATTTTTGAAAAACAGTGAGTCCAGAACATTAAAGGCCTGGCTGGCAAGAACAAACCAACCAACAAATCAATCAAGAAAAAGAAAAATATTAGGGAGAGCAATGGTTCTTAATGTGAGAGAGGTAGAAGGTGGCTCACTCTGTTGGACACACACATCACATGAGCAAGGGCACAGGTTCAAGCCCAGGCTATGACTTCAGAGCATCTAGAAGGGGGAAGATTCACATGAGGGTGGAGGAGTGCTGCAGTGTCTCTCTCTCTCTCTCCCTCTCTTGCTCTCTGTCTCTCATCCTTTATCTAGAGGAAAGAAAAGGAACTGGTCTCCAGCACTGGAGTCATGCAGACACCAAGCCCCAGCAGTGATGGTGATGACAGAAACAATGAACAGTGATCACTTTACAGAGAGAAAGGATATCGGGATTTAAATAGGAAACATGCAGGATTTTGTGGATAAAGTAAAATATAAGAGGTAGATTCAAGGTTGATTTACATGTTAGTCTGTCTGACTTTCTATATCTGTGAGATATAAATATACTGTGTGTGTGTGTGTGTGTTATCTAAGATAAAAAAAGAGAAAAAGAACGCCCCATTAGTCTCTAAGAAGTAACATTTCAGATGGCAGGAGACAGACCTAGTGGGGGTTGAATTGTTATGTCAAAAACTGGGAAATGTTATGCATGTATAAACTAGTGTATTTTAATATCACATGTAAACCATTAATCCCCCAATAAAGAATTAAAAAAAAAAGTTGTAGCTTTTCCAAGAAGCTTTTACTATGGCAATGATTCAACAAAAGAGAGAGAGAGGAAGGTAGAAAGGAAATAAGGAAGGGAGACAATTTTAATGAAATGCCTCTAATTTCTTTTAATGTCAATGATACTCACTACAAAAACTAAGCACCTGAATTTCATAAAGAAAGCTCAACTGAAAGGCTGAGAAGTGGCTCCGGCACTCACCACTAAATGGTAGGTCTTCCATTAGCTTCTCAAGCTCCTTTTCTGTGAGCTTTACTCCCACGTTTTCTAGAAAACTGTTGACTCTACTTCTCTTGACTTTTCCTCCTTAAGAAAAAGGACATGAGGAGAGAGCAAAATTACCAGAATAGGAGAGGAAGCAATGTTGATGGTAGTTCATCCAGAAAAGTACACCCTTTACCACCTGAGGACCCAGGCTCATGTCAGTGTAAACTTCACGAGTGACGGCAGAGTGCTGTGGTCTCGGTCTCTCCTTCTCTCTCTAGTTTCCTACTAAATATGAGGTGATGCATTTGCTCCATTTTTTATGGACCTCACTAGAACATATATTTTATTTATACTAACTATAATGAACATTAATTTATGGATTTAATTCGCAAACAGCACCTATTCTGTCTGTCAATAGGCAGAACTATTTTCTTCTTGCTTTTTTATTTCTCCAATTAATTACCTATCAGTTACCTTTCAGCCTCATATTTTGCTGTTTACCTGGAATTTAATTATACACCGTGGGTTGCTTTGAAAAATATGAGAATATGGCAACTCCAGCAAAAACATAATAAGAAAACTATTATGTCCTAAAATACATTCTGAATGAAAAGGTCAAAAGCATAATCAGTTCACAGAAGAGTAACAGTAAAATTCTAACCTAATTGTGACATCTTCTCTCAAAAAGGAAATAATATCCTTCCATCTGATGAGCAGCCAACAACAAATCACTAAGGAAAGCAATTGCCTGGGACCAGGAACTAGTGAGCAGGGGCCTACACAAGCCCCAGCTTCAACCCAGGAACTATAGCACGCCAGAGCTGAGCAGAGCTGTCTTCTCTCTCCCTCATACCTCAGTATAAGTAATTAATATTTTAATTGGTTAATATGTACCAATTGAAAGGCATGTATGCACTGATGCATTATTCACAATAACCAGGGAATAGAAGCAACCTAAGTGCCTGCTGACTGATCACTGGATAAAGAAGTTGTGGGACAGGGGCTGGGCAGTGACAGTCCCAGGTAAGTGCAATCCCTCTAAGCTCAAGGACCTGCACAACGATCAGGGTTCAAACCCTGGCTCCCCAACTACAGGGACTACACTTTACATGAGGTGAAGCAAGTCGGCAGGTGTTGCTCAGTCTCTCTCCCTCTCTATCCCTTCCTCCCCTCTCAGTTTCTTTCTATCCTACACAATAAATGGGAAAAAATTGCTGTCAGTAGCAGTAGATTCATAGGGCTGACCCCAAGGCAAGGGGTAAGCCTGGAGCTAATAATAGTAATAATAATAATAATAATAATAATAATAATGAAAGAAGAGAATGATGCGGAGAAGTAGTAATAGTTGTAGTTATGGTACATATATTCAAAGGAATACTCTTGGCAATTTTAAAAGATACTGTATTGTAAGGACAAAATAGATGTAATGGGAAGTGGTTATGATCTATGAAATAAGTACAGAGGTGAAAGAAACTACTGGATGGTTTCAATAATTGTATATAGAGAACTGAACCACATAAAGTTGAAAAGAAAACACAATCTGTGTCTAAGACACTGAGAGAACTACTCTAGTTGTCACTGGAGTGGGGTTGGGGGAGGAGGCACAGAACACGGGTGGCAGGCGCAGTATAGTGGAACTATAACCCTTTAGTCTCACTATCTTGGAAACCATTGCTAATCACTATAAACGTATGCTCCCTTTCTTAAACGAGTTGAAATACTGAGGGCTGACAAGTGGCTCACCCAGGAGTGCTCACATGTGGCTACACACATGGACCCGGGCTGGAGCCCTGAGCCAGCACCTGAGTGCACTTGAGGGGGAGAGGGACTTCACAAGGTTGAGGAAGAGCTGTGAGTCTGCTTTTCTGTCCTACCTTCCTCTCTCTGTCTCCCTGTCTCTCACCCTCTGTTAGGGTTGGAGAATAAATATGGCTGATGGTAGTCATGTGAATGTGCAGACATAGAACCACAGGGATAATCTCAATTAAAGATTTTAAATATCAGAAATATTTAAGTGTCAACTTCCTTGTGTCCTACCTTTGAATGACTTCACCGATTGCCTGAGTGAAGTAGGACTGATCTTCCCCGATGCTAGAATTCAAATGGCATAGTTTGTTAGCCAAAATAGTAAATGCAGTTCTCACAATGAAAATTATAATTTCAAGAACATTTGTATAAAATATGTTCAGATCACATCCTCTAGTAAAACATGGAGACTGAAAAATATAAAGTATTTCAGTGTTAATTAAGCAATTGTAAACACCCAAACAATTATTTATAGACTCTAATAAGGAGGTACCCATCTCATTCTTTTTTTCTGTTCAACAAATTAAAAAAGAACAACAACAAAAAGACAAATGACAAACTGTCTCGTGCTAATCCACTCTTCTATTTTCCTTCTTAAATTTTTTTTCACTGGTCAAAGAGATAACAGTAAAATATTTGTTTGGCCACTGCTAAATAATGAACAAAACAGTATCTTTATTAATGAAAATTTTTGTTGTTGTTGTCAGCAAGGCATAACCAATCTGGAATCATTTCTTCAGATACAAAGAGACAGAGACACCAGGTGCCAGATGCCACCAGGATGCCGGCCAGGCTTCCCTGGACTGAAGACCCCACCAATGTGTCCTGGAGCTCTGCTTCCCCAGAGCCCCACCCTACTAGGGAAAGAGAGAGGCAGACTGGGAGTATGGACCGACCAGTCAGCGCCCATGTTCAGCGGGGAAGCAATGACAGAAGCCAGACCTTCCACCTTCTGCATCCCACAATGACCTTGGGTCCATGCTCCCAGAGGGACAGAGAATGGGAAAGCTATCAGGGGAGGGGGTGGGATATGGAGAATGGGTGGTGGGAATTGTGTGGAGTTGTACCCCTCCTACCCTACGGTTTTGTTAATGAATACTTTCTTAAATAAAATTAAAAAAAATTTTTTAATGCTGAGAAAAAAAAGAGAGAGAGAGAAAGAAAGGGAGAGATGAGAGGAGAAACCAGAGCACACAACTTCCTTATGTGAACAATATGTTCCACCAAACTTGAGAATATATAAGAGATTCCTGTGGAACTAGCCAAAGGAACCCACACACACCTCTGTTCATAACACCACAATTAGCCACAGACTAAACTAGGAAACAATCCAGATACACAGAGGGAGCTGAATGACTAAGGAAGTTGTGGTCTATAGAGATCCACGGTGGAGCAGTCCTTGAAGGAACCATGTTAATAACATCAGACAGAAGGAGAAGCATCAACACGAGACAAAATTTCACTTACAGGTGGAGCTTAAGAAACGAGGAGGGAAAGGCAAAACACAGGGTGAAACTTGGACTAGACTTGGTCTGTGGCAGCAAGGCCAAGTGCAATCAGGGTGAGTGGGGTGGGGTTGAGAGGGCCTTGGGGGCCCAGTGCCTGATGGTGGAGGAACACCTGGGTGTATGGTGGAAGTGGTACAGGCAGACACCTCTCATGGAAAGACCAGGAAAATGACATCACTTCCAAACAATGAAAGAACAACTTCAAAAGATAATCAGGAGCAGCCTGACATGAAGTGAAGAGTCACCCCAACAAGCCATCAGCTGAGCACCCCAGAAGGTAACAAAGGCATCCTCAGGACTCACCATCAACTGGCAGTGTTCTTAGCAGCTGCTGCTGTTCACTGTCTGTTAGTGCAATACCCATGTGGCTCACAAAATCCGGTACGGACTGCCTATCAATCTTTTCTCCTTTGGGAACATGAAATATTAAAATTCAGGAATGCCGCAGACTAGAGAATGATCTCTAATAGCAGTTTAATCACACAAGTAAGTGACCTCCTCAGCTGGCAAACTTCAAAATCATTTTGATCTTGCTGGTATTTGAGAGCCTCTGTTGGACTTTTAAATTTAATTGTTAAAGTCTCAAAGACTATGAGGGAACTATAGTATTTATCATTGGGAGCGTGGGGGCACCTAATTTAGGAGGTGGGTGTGGTGTGGGAATATAGCCTGCAATCTTGTAATTCAATCTTAATTTACTTGGAAAACATGTAACTTGTTCAATTAAATAAACCATAAATCTTTGGGAACCATTTAATGAAAATATAAAGACAAAAACACAAGAGTTTTTAAAAATTAAGAAAGTATTATTTGATACTACAAATCTCATGTAACTTTCCAATCACCAGTAAAAGCTACCTATGCATTCATGAACTTATTTGTTGTAATCCTCTCACCATCTGTTACAAACAATACACTTAAAACCCCACAGGGCATGACAGTTGCCATTGCTCTTACCAAATTCTGTATTTGGTATTGTTTGGCTGCTAAATTTTATGTGACCTTGACACCTATTAAGTGGTATTCTACAATTATATAGTTCAGTGTTGTATCATACAAGCCCATCTTCTCCCTCCCTCCCTCGCTCCCTCTCTTCTTTCCTGCCTTCCTTCCTGCCTTCATTCGTCTTTCTCCTTTTCTACCAGCTGATCACTAGGACTCAGTGCTGCATGAAGACTTCCTGATCCCAGAAAGCTATGTCTGTATGTTTGATTGTTTAAAATCTCTATAGAGGCAGATAAATTGGAAAGAAGGAGGAGATAGAGAGGGGGAGAGACAGACCCCTGAAGCACTGCTTCATCTCTGCTGAAGATGCCTCTGAGTGTGGGGCCAGGGGCTGAACCCAGGTGCTGTAACGTGAGTGCTCTGCCTGCTGCACCAACCCTGGCACCCTGAAGAGGTTTTGTTTGTTTAATAGATGATCAGTTAGGGGCCAGGTGGCGGCGCACCTGGTTGAGCACATATGTTATATGCACAAGCTCAAGGACCCAGGTTCGAGCCCATGGACCAACCTGAAGGGAAAAGATTCACAAGTGGTGAAGTAGAGCTGCAGGTCTCTCTCTCTCTCTCTCTCTCTCTCTCTGCCTCTCTATCATTCACCTCACCCTCAATTTCTGACTATCCCTATAGAACAAAAATTTTTTAAAAATTTTGAAAAGTGATCACTTTTTGGGAGATTTTCTCTTTTCAGATTGTCCACTTCAACACAGTGTTTTCACTAGTTGTTACAAATCAATGGGATGCCGTGTATTTGCAAACCACTGCCTGGTTTTGAGCATTATAAACTTATCAAGTTTTGACTTACTTTAGAAATTTGTTCCGTGTGTATTTTGCTTAGTAGAAACACTAGGCTCTAAATTCTAACAATACCAAGGCATACTGGACATACAGCAGCCTGTAATTTTAATCATACAACCTGCGAGTTGGCTAAAAGGAGTCTCCTCATAGCACCACCATCCCTGTCATGTCACAGTTACCATTTCTCTCCTGTAGTAAGAATATTTCAGATTCCTCAGCAAATTTCCTGGGGTCTCATAGGAGTGACTGTTGTCACCACACTCTCCCTAGATCCTCAGCACTCACTCTTCTGACTGTCAGAAGTTTGTGCCCACAGAGCAGATCTTTCCTCCTCCTACACCACCAGTGCAACAGGGAGCCACTGTTTCAGCCTTTTTCCTAAGAGTTTGCCATTCCCCCATTCCACACAGGCTGATACCATCAGGTGGTATCAAAAACATAGCAGGTCTTTGTCTTTAGAGTCTGTTTTCATTTCCTGTGCGTATGTATCTAGAAGTGAAATACTGCATCACATCATTGTTGTGCTGGTTCTACCTTTAGAGAAAAGCTTTGTTTTCTTTTTTGTTGTTGTTATTGTTGTTGTTGTTGTTGCAGGGCTGGGACCTCTCACATTGTTGGTATGCATGAGACCCCTTCTGTTTCATTTGGTTTAAATCCCCCCTGCTTAACACTATTCTATTTACATAACCTCTTCATTCTATTTACATAATCACTGTTAACAAGTTCCACCCTCCCTCCAGGGCATTTGTGGTTCAGTGATAGGATTCTCGCCTAATCTGCCCCCTCCTTGTCACACTCTGATTTTCACCAGTCACTTTTCTCTCCACCCTCTCTATGTCACATCCTGTTTCCACTCTACTTGGGAAGTATATATAAAGACAGCATTGTGAGTTTTACAGTACCTTACCTTGAGTTTAGCTTAGCTCATCTTAGATTGTGCTGCGTCCTGCTTGAATAAAGAGATACTGCCTACAACCCAGCCATGAGTCCCGGGTCGTCTGTTACCCGCCCGTGAAGCCAGCCCAGCGAAAACAACATCACATCACAACTTCACCCTTAGGATCACTGCATCAGATAGTAGACAGACAGAGGGAGAGACATTGCAGCATTAGGGCCACTGCATCCCCATGTCTACCAGACCTCAAACATGGACTACAGCCATGGCAAGACACATGTCCTTCCAGATGAGCTCTCTCTCCAGCCCCGTTGTCCTTTAAGACAGACATTCTAGTAGGTTTTTGCGGTTGTTTCATTGTGTTTGTTTTTGAATGGAGTCAAGGTCTTACATATCCACGATGCCACCACCACCCTGCACAATAGTTTTCATCACCTCAGAGAGAGACAGAGAGAGATAAAGAGAGAGAGAGACAGAGATGCGAGCTGGCGTGAGAGTACAGCACTGCACCACCGCCCTTGGAACTCTGATGCACACTAAAGTCAACTTAACTGAGTAGGCTCTCTCCTGACATCCACAAGTGGGGTTATTTTGTTTTGGGGGTTCTTAGTGATGTGGAACACCCAGTTTGGAAAGCTTGCATGCTTTCTTCTTTTCTTGCCTGAGTACTGTAGCTGAGATTTCTCGTATACTACATGGGAGTGCCAACTCCACCAAAATGTATTGAGTTATTCATTCACTTATTTATTTTAAAGGGAGAGACACTAAAGCACTTATCTCAGTGCCATAATACTCCCATGTGGTGGTCATCATCAATAGGGCAGAAAAGCAAATGACAAAATGCAACATCTGTTTGTGAGTAAAGGTACTTTAAATTGGTGTGTAAGAAACATGGGTCAACTAGTAAAGACCATACATAGGGCAAGTGCACAGATCATGTTGTATTTGACAGTCAAAGCAGAGAACTTGTTTTCTAAGACCCAGTATAAGACACACAGTTCTGGCTTCTGGACATGCTGGGGACTGAACCTAGGGCCCTGGAGCCTCAGGAATGAAAGTCTTTTGCATAATCATGGTGCTGAATAGGATATATTTATGTGATCTCTATTTTACCATTTGTTGTTCATGATTATGCTGGTTACCCTCCACTTGTTTGTGAACTGTCATCTTTCCACCTATCACTGTTTTCTACTTTTATCCTTCTGTGACAGAAAAGAGTGTATGTTCCTACCATGTAAAACTTGCTATGTTTACAACAGCATATGATCCAACTGCTAAGAAGAAACTGAACTGAAATCCTGTTACAAAGTGAAGGTGGTCAAATGTACAAGAATTTGATAAATTATATAGATTTTCCATCCAGTAATAATTAAAATGACAATATAAGAAAAAATTAAAAACCTTAAATATAATTCAAGTACTGCTTAAATTATATTCTTAGACTTGTACTAACTTCTCACCTGTAACTGCTTGTACTCCACCCACCAACTTATCAAGATGAACTTCTTCTTTACCTGTAACAACAGGAACAAATAACAACAGGAAAGTAACCTAGACTCAGAAAAGAAAGTATGAAACCCATCTATTGTGGGAGACTTCTCTTTCTCAATGCATCCTTTTCCCTATTCCCTGGACCACAGGCAGGCCACTGGCCAAATCCAGCACATCACACATGTTGTAGGAATGCCGGGAGTTAAGACTCATTGTGACATTTATGTTTTTCTTTGAATCCATACAATACAAAATGGACAGTAAAACATCATGAGATTAACCCACCAACACCAAGTGTGATTCATCCCTGGGAAACAGGGAGAGTTCAACATCTACAAGTCAATCATTCAATCCACCATATTAACAGAAAGAAAGTTAAAAAACACAGGGTCTCATCAATAGATGCAGAAAAAGCATTTGGCAAGGTCTAACACCCACTTATGATAAAGGCCCCTATGAAATTAGCAGTGGAAGGAAAATTTCTCAACATAAATAAGACTATCTATGAAAAAGGCATGGCTAACATCACACTCTAGGGTGAAAACTGAAAGCTTGCCCCCTAGAAACCAGAACTAGGCAAGGATGTCTCTCCTCTCTCGTTCTCTCTCTCTCTCCCTCCCTCCCTCCCTCTCTCTTTCTCTCTCTCTCTCTCTGTCTGTCTCTCTCTTTCATTCTCTCTGTCTCCATAGTTAAAAACCGAGAAATAGTTCCCAGGGGCTTACCATAATAACTCCAGTGTTCTTAGATGGTGCCAAAGCACTATAGTTTCTAGTTTGACTGCATAATTTTTGTAAATTTTTGAGGGGTTAATGGTTTAAAGTATAGACTATTTTCCCTCCTTTTTATCCCTCACTACTCCCTTCACCAAAGGGAGGTGTACCGATTCCCACCCCCACAGAAAACCACTATGGTTCTCCCATAGGACATGCCACTGGCTGTCCACAATCACCACTTCTATTGAACACATTCCTAGATGTCCTCTCCATCACAATCAAGCAAGCAAGACATATGAAAGGAATTAAAATAGGAAAGGATGAAGTTCAAATTATAATTATTTGCAGGTGATATCCTGGTATGTGTAGAGGACACCCAAAAACTCTGACAAAACTACGGAATATCATCAATAGATTAAGTAGCAGGTTTCAAATCAATACGCATAAATCTGTTGCACTTCTTTATGCAAAGCACATGAGAAAAGGGACCTAAAGGAAGTAATCCGATTTACACTGAATCCAAAAGCATAAAGCACCTAGGAATAATTCTAACAAAGGAGGCGAAGGACCTTTTCAATAAGATGATGTTATGGGAGTCTTTTATTCCAAAAGAGATGCTCAGTTTAAATCTCCATCTTTCAACACAAGTCACTAGTTAATGCAGATATATCTAAATATACAGTCAGTAGTGCTCATGTAAAGAGATCCCTGTCACTCTAATAGCCACGTCATCATAATGCAATAGTTACAAGAATGTGAATTATCAACACAAAGAAAATGAGGGTTGTACGTTTTCTTCTCCATTCAGATCTTATTGACACTAGTCCAAATATTTCTGTTACCAGATAAGGACTCTGAGCATCTTTAAATAACTGCCAGGGCCAGAAGATGGCTCAGCTGGTAGAGCACACACTGGGCCACGTGAGCTAACTGTGTTTGCACGTCTGGCCACCACATGGGACACCTGCCTGGGGAACATTACAGTGGAGTAGTGCTGGGGTATCTCTCCTCCCCTCTGTGTCTCTCTATTCCTGTCTCTCACCCTCTGAAAAAAAGAATTCCACAGGAGGTACATGAATCACGCCTACACGGAGCCCCTGCCATAACCCTAAAAACAATAAAATTAGTTATAAAATAGCGATCTGTATTTTGGCAGACCCAGCAAGTCAAGGGGAGGGTGAAAGGAGCTTGGTGGGGAGTAGGAACTCAGTTTCCTGAGAAG
Organism: Erinaceus europaeus; assembly: GCF_950295315.1. Lineage (NCBI taxonomy): Eukaryota > Metazoa > Chordata > Mammalia > Eulipotyphla > Erinaceidae > Erinaceus > Erinaceus europaeus. The sequence continues at coordinate 744,274 of NC_080173.1, read as the reverse complement.
GAGGAAAAAGGGCAAGTGAATGGTGGGCAAGGCCTGCTGACACCTAACTTGGGCCAGCAACCCATGAGTAGCTAGAAGATGTATGTGACAGTAACCTTACAACAGTTCCTCAATCACGTGCTTTCTAAAAATAAACGATTGGCCAAAGGAAGTGTGTAGTCATCTATAGTGTCAGCACAGTTTTAACTACCTCTAAAATATTGCCTACTTCCGACATAGTAAAAGTGAAATGTTAATGCAACATTAAACGATAAAGAAGTTGCTTCAGAGACACAGACTGAAATTATGTTGCTAAAGTGTAGGGAGCCAAAAGTCTAAGAAATTCAATAAATTGCAAAAAATATTTTATCAAATAAAAATTAAAATGACACAATAAAAAAATTTAAAGTCTTTAGTATAACTTGAGTGTTACTTAAGCTTTATATTCGTAGACATGTATTAACTTCTCACCTGTAACAGCTTTTACTGCATCCATCAACTTATCAAGATCAACTTCCTCTTTATCTGTAACAACAGGAACAAACATGAACTAGAAAGTCACCTAGATTCAGAACAGAAAGCATAAAACCTACCACATCAGCTATTTTGCATGGATGCCCGTGAGTTAAGACTCAGTTATACGTTTTTTTAAATCCAAACACTAGAAGGAGGACATTGTACTGTATTCAAATGATATGAAACTCAAATTCTTGGTCCATGTCAAGTTCTCTGTCAATGTGGACATTTGTGTACACACTGACTAGGGCTGCCTTAGTGCCACAATCCAGACGTGAATACAGTGACAGAATATTACAGTCAGTGAATCCTGCACTTTACATGATTGTCTGACTTTATAAAAGCACAGCCAGAATCTGCCCTAGAGGGCAGCCTCTATGGAGACTACACTGCACTCTTTTACTTGCTGAGGGCCACTAGGTACATAAAGATGTTCAGTATTTGTGGTCTGGGAGGTGGCGCCATGGATAAAGCACTGGACTCCTGGGCAGGAGGTCCTAGGTTTGATTCCTGACAGCACATGTACCAGAGTGATGTCTAGTGCTTTCTCTCTTTCCTATCTTTCCTCTCTCATTAAGACAATAAAATTACAATCATCCACATTTATTTTTGAAAAACAGTGAGTCCAGAACATTAAAGGCCTGGCTTGCTAGAACAAACCAACAAACAAATCAATCAAGAAAAAGAAAAATATTAGGGAGAGCAATGGTTCTTAATGTGAGAGAGGTAGAAGGTGGCTCACTCTGTTGGATACACACATCACATGAGCAAGGGCACAGGTTCAAGCCCAGGCTATGACTTCAGAGCATCTAGAAGGGGGAAGATTCACATGAGGGTGGAGGGGTGCTGCAGTGTCTCTCTCTCTCTCTCTCTCTCTTGCTCTCTGTCTCTCATCCTTTATCTAGAGGAAAGAAAAGGAACTGGTCACCAGCACTGGAGTCATGCAGACACCAAGACTAGCAGTGATGATGATGATAAAAACAAAGTCTGAGCAGTGATCACATTAAAGAGAGAAAGGATTTAAAAAGGAAACAAAGAATTTTTCCATAAAGCAGATTCTAAGAGTTAGATTCAGAGTGTTCTAAAATTTATTCTGTGCAATTTTATGTATCTGTACTACAGTGTGTGTGTGTGTGTGTGTGTGTGTGTGTGTGTGTGTGTGTGTGTGTGTGTGTGCAAGTAGCATTAACCCATAGTCACATATTTGGTGATTTAAAAACCTTTTCCTGCTAAGTTATTAAATATGTTAACCCCAAATCTGTCCCAAAGAATTGATGTCAAAGACTTAAGCATCATAATTCATTCACTTGACTTCAGAAAAGTAGACTACAACTAGTTGTAATATATATAAATGTGTATATGTATATATATATGTATATATATATACATATATATATATATTTACTTCTAAAAAACATGCAAAAGGCTACCAAATTTGAGGCTATTTATAAATAACTATATCTTAGATGCTCACAGGACTCATTGCTTCTGGTATCCCTATTCAATATTGTATGTGATTTAATACTTAAAAAATCATTATTAGAAATGCATGGACAAATTAACCCCAATGTTGGAATTCAAAGAGTTTACACATTTGAAACATTAAGTGCTTAAAGCAATTACATGACACTGGAAATCCTAAAAAGGGATATTTCAAATAAATCAAGTTGCCAAGTATCCTGGTTATTAGAATATTTATCCAATGCATTCCTAACCTACAAGACGGCAAGGAACATTTCTCATTTCTTAAAAATCTGTATTTTGGGAGTCGGGCTGTAGCACAGCGAGTTAAGCACAGGTGGCACAAAGCACAAGGACCGACATAAAGATCCCGGTTCGAACCCTGGCTCCCCACCTGCAGGGGAGTAGCTTCACAGGCGGTGAAGCAGGTCTGCAGGTGTCTATCTTTCTCTCCTCCTATCTGTCTTCCCCTCCTCTCTCCATTTCTCTCTGTCCTATCCAACAATGACAACAACAACAATAATAACTACAACAATAAAACAACAAGGGCAACAGAAGAGAATAAATTAAATAAATAAATATTTTTAAAAATCTGTATTTCCCAGTGCTAGAACCTCTGGTGCCTTGCTTGTTTTCTCTCGTGCTTCACCTGATCCATACCATTTGCTACTGCACCTGCTAACCTGAACCAAATCAGTGCACCCAGTGCCACCTCGACGTGCTTCACGTTGGACTGGGTCCAGAGATGCCAGGCCTGGAATGTCCACCATCCAGCTCCCATACTCTGGGGAGACCGTTCCTAGCTCACAGGACTCCTAAGTTCCATTTCAGGTGGTTCAACTCCTAACAAAGCTACAGAACACAGATACAGACCAGGGCCCAAGAGATAGGGCACATGTGCACACGCATCCATAAATGAGGGAAAACATATTCCTTAGAGTCAAAGTGTGCAGGAGCCTGCAGTGAGGAGACTTAGACTCAGTAACTTCAGCAAGCAAGTTAAAGGACCTAAAAAACACACCATGAAGAACTTAATCAAATATTTTCTACTTAGGCCTACTACATACTCTCCTCACGTACTCATATATCACTTCCCTCAGTCACTCTCACTCTGTCTGATAAATTAAGGGCTACAAAAGCTGGATAAGGGCAAGGGACTGACCCACTTTAATGACGGCACTTTAGGTCACTACCAGGTCACCCTTTCATCCAGGGCCCTAGTCAGGGAATGCAGGGATTACCACAGAGACAGGATGGACCTAGACCTCTAACAGCTGCCCGGGTCCACCATCACTGGTCATCTCCATCAGGGACAGCACCATGAGCTCTCCTGTGGGCCTCTACAGGAACGTGCCCTCACTGTAGAACAACAACGGTAGAAACTGCCCCACACTCTGAAGGGAGGCTGGTCACTCAAGGAAGACTGACCCTGAAATGAGTGCAGCCTAGAATGTTCCTGGCTGTGACCATGCACTGTGAGCTCAGACTGACAGAGATGCAGAGGTTACACGGGCTCCTGGCTAAACATGAATACACATGGGCCTCAGGTCAGATTGATGGGGTTTACACTTAACAATATTCACATACTTTCCCCATATTTGGGAGCTATCTCTGCCCTCAACTGGCTTTCTAGTTCTATTCTGAACTCTAATACCATCTTCCCAGGCAATACCTTTAGCCAACCTGCATGTCAGCTATCAGACTCAGACAAAAACGTGTCAAGTCATGGGCCCCTAGGAATGTACCAAAATAGCCTTCCTAGGTTCTTCCCATACGAAGACCCTTAGTTCCATCTGCTCTATTATTATCTTTAGGTTCCTGTTTATTAAACAGTTTTCCTGCTTCCTATCTTACTGCTTTTCAGCCCCCAAGTTGCAGATGCTACCATGATGCCAACCTGACTCTCCTGGGCAGAGGTCCTCACCAATGAGTGCTGGGCCTCCCCTCTCCAGATCCTGGCCACACAAGGAAAAGATAGACACAGGCTGGTTGTTCGGACCCACCTGCCCCTGTCCATGTCCAGTGGAGAAGCAATTACAGAAGCCCGACCTTCATCCTCCCACACCTCATAAAGATCTTTAGTCCATGCTCTCAAAGGGATAACGAATAGGAATGCTACCAATGGAGGGGATGGGATAGGGAACTCTGGTCATGGGATTTACATGGAATTGTACCTCTCTTCTCATACAATCTTGTCAATCTGTATGAAATCAGTCATTCAGAAAAACAAGCTAAGGAATGCAGTATTCTGTTTTAATAACCAACATTAAATGATAAAACACAGTTACTATCCTAGACTAATAAGTTATGATTGGAATGTAACAAAAAATCATACAAGAAAAGTATGTGGGAACATAAGCATGTCTGGGTATTTTCTAAACAAACACCCTAGTAACTGCAGCATTATTTGCTATCAACAGCAAAACATACTGATAACTTACAATTATTTCCAGGAGCCCTTTTTTCTATTGACTACAGAATGGACCTGAATCCAGAATCTTTAATTTCTTTTAATGTCAGTGATTCTCATTGTAAAAACTAAGCACCTGAATTTCATAAAGAAAGCTCAACTGAAAGGCTGAGAAGTGACTCCGGCACTCACCACTAAATGGTAGGTCTTCCATTAGCTTCTCAAGCTCCTTTTCTGTGAGCCTTACTCCCACGTTTTCAAGAAAACTGTTGACTCTACTTCTCTTGACTTTTCCTCCTTAAGAAAAAGGACATGAGGAGAGAGCAAAATTACCAGAATAGGAGAGGAAGCAATGTTGATGGTAGTTCATCCAGAAAAGTACACCCTTTACCACCTGAGGACCCAGGCTCATGCCAGTGTAAACTTCACGAGTGACGGCAGAGTGCTGTGGTCTCGGTCTCTCCTTCTCTCTCTAGTTTCCTCCTAAATATGAGGTGATGCATTTGCTCCATTTTTTTTTCACTGAATCTCACTAGAACATATGTCTTATTTAGAGTAACTGAAAGGTACATTAATTTTTGGATTTGATTTGGTCAAAAGTGATGCCCAGTCTTCCAGTCAATAGGCAGAAACTATTTCTTCCTTGCTTGTTTATTTCTCCAAATAATTTCTTATCAGTTACCTATCTGTCTCATATTTTTGTGTTTACCCGGAATTTGACTTACACTAAGTGTTATGTTTTGAAAACTATGTGAATATGGAGCCTTGTGAAAAGATAATAAAAATGGGCATGATGTCATATAATACAATTTCAATGAAAATATCATAAGTAAAATCAGCTCAGAGAGACTCATTTAGTTAAAATTCTAATGTTATTTAACACTATAAATCAGATGAGTTTTGGTGCCCAAATGGTGAGTGATAAGCCTATATTTCCCTCTGTCTGCCATCACATCATGTCAGCATTACCCATAGAAAGCAAATGCAGAAACCACCATTACACAGGAAGAGGCCAAAGGTCAGGTGGGCACAAACACAGAGGGACATCTTCTCTCAAGAAGGAAAAGCTTCCTTCCATGTGACCACAACCCAACAGCAAGTCACTAATGAAAGCAAGTGCCTGGGACCATAAACTGGTGAGCAGGAGCCTAAAGAAGCCACAGGCTGTACCCAGGAACTGTCATACCAGAGACGAGTAGTCCTTTCTCCTTTTCTCTTACATAAATAGAACAAAAACTACTATAAAGTAAGAAAATGCACAAAGTGAAAGGCACATATGCACGGACATGCTCTCAGCTGCATTACTCACAACAGCCAGGAGCAGAAGCAACCCAATTAGTTGCTGACTCTTCACTGGATAAACAAGTTATGGGACATACATCCCATAGAAAAATACTTGGCTGTTGCAAAAGATATTGTATCTCTAAGGAGGAAATTGAGGGAGCAGGTGCCGGGCGTTGGCCCGCCTGGTCAACCTCACACATTATAGTGCAAAATGACCTGGGTTCAAAGTCCTGGATCCCACCCACAGGGGGAAAGTTGTACAGGTGGTACAGCAGAGTTGCAGGTGACTGTCTCCCTCTGTTTGCCCTCTTCTCTCAATTCCTTTCTCCCTATTCAATAATAAAAAATATTTGGCCAAAAGGAATAAACTGAATAAACTGGAAGAGATTATGCTTTGTAAATTAAATAAAGAGGTGAAACAAAGGAATGAACAGTGTGATCAGTGAAGAATATAGAGAGCTGACCCACATAGTTTGTAAATAAAAGAAAAGAAAACAATCTGTTTCTAAGACACTGAGAGAACTACTCTAGTTGTCAATGGAGTGGGGTTGGGGGAGGTGGCACAGAAAATGGGTGGCAGGCACAGTATAGTGGAACTATAAACCTTTAGTCTCACTATCTTGGAAACCATTGCTAATCACTAAAAACGTATGCTCCCTTTCTTAAACGAGTTGAAATACTGAGGGCTGACAAGTGGCTCACCCAGGAGTGCTCACATGTGGCTACACACATGGACCCGGGCTGGAGCCCAGAGCCAGCACCTGAGTGCACTTGAGGGGAAGAGGGACTTCACAAGGTTGAGGAAGAGCTGTGAGTCTCTCCTTTTCTGTCCTACCTTCCTCTCTCTGTCTCCCTGTCTCTCACCCTCTATTTAGAGGGGCAAACATATACCTACTGTGACTCATAGACAAGTGGAGATAATGAAATCAAGTGATAATCCTGATAAAAAATTTTAAATATTAAAAATATTTAAGTGTGAGCTTGCTTGTGTCCTACCTTTGAATGACTTCAGGGATTCTCTGAGTGAAGTTTGGCTGATCTTCCCAGAAGCTATAATGCAAAGCACACACTTTGTTAGACAAGATGCTCTATGCAGTTATCATGGGATGGATCCTATCACCTATAATTCCAGAATAACTTTTCATATAATTAATGTTCTGATCACATACTCAGTGAAAAGTGGATATGAAAAATATAAAGTACTACACTGTTGATTAAACAATTTAAACACCCAAATGATTAAAAGATAATCAGGAGCAGCCAGACATGAAGTGAAGAGTCACCCCAACAAACCATCAGCTGAGCACCCCAGAAGGTAACAAAGGCATCCTCAGGACTCACCATCAACTGGCAGTGTTCTTAGCAGCTGCTGCTGTTCACTGTCTGTTAGTGCAATACCCATGTGGCTCACAAAATCCGGTACAGACTGCCTATCGATCTTTTCTCCTTTGGGAACATGAAATATTAAAATTCAGGAATGTCGCAGACTAGAGAATGATCTCTAATAGCAGTTTAATCACATAAGTAAGTGACCTCCTCTGCTGGCAAACTTCAAAGGCACAATCAGACATACTAAGCACTGAGGGGGGAGTGCTAGGCCAAATTCACTAATTTATTTACAGGTCCAAAGTATGATTTTTGTCTTCTGAAAATGATTGGGAAAGATGAGAATAAGTTTTTCCTCACTGTGTAGCTGTCTGTTTAATTAGAATGTCAGAATCAGGTCATTTGTGTACTTTTTACACAGTCATCTTGACTTATAATTTTTTTCTGAATTTTGTTATTGTCCCTTGATATAAATAATAGAAATTTTTATGTTGCTATTACTTGATAACTTCTGATCTATTTTTTTCGCTTTTTAAGAAAGGAGACACTAACAAAACTATAGAATAAGAGGGGTACAATTCTGCACAATTCCCATAACCTGATAACCATATCCCATCTCCTCCCCTGATAGCCTTTCCATTCTCTATCTCTCTGGGAGTATGGATCCAGGGTTGTTGTGGGTTGCAGAGGGAGGAAGTTCTGGCTTCTGGAATTGCTTCCCCACTGAATTGTTTATGTCTCAAAGACTATGAGGGAACTATAGTATTTATCATTGGGAGCGTGGGGGCACCTAATTTAGGAGGTGGGTGTGGTGTGGGAATATAGCCTGCAATCTTGTAATTCAATCTTAATTTACTTGGAAAACATGTAACTTGTTCTATTAAATAAACCATAAATCTTTGGGAGCCATTTAATGAAAATATAAAGACAAAAATACAAGAGTTTTTAAAAATTAAGAAAGTATTATTTGATACTACAAATCTCATGTAACTTTCCAATCACCAGTAAAAGCTATCTATGCGTTCATGAACTTATTTGTTGTAATCCTCTCACTATCTCTTACAAACAATACACTTAAAACCCCACAGGGCATGGCAGTTGCCATTGCTCTTACCATATTCTGTATTTGGTATTGTTTGGCTGCAAATTTTATGTGACCTTGACACCTATTAAGTGGTATTCTACAATTATATAGTTCAGTGTTGTATCATACAAGCCCATCTTCTCCCTCCCTCCCTCGCTCCCTCTCTTCTTTCCTGCCTTCATTCGTTTTTCTCCTTTTCTATCAGTTAATCACTAGGACTCAGTGCTGCATGAAGACTTCCTGATCCCAGAAAGCTATGTCTGTATGTTTGATTGTTTAAAATCTCTATAGAGGCAGATAAATTGGAAAGAAGGAGGAGATAGAAAACTCTGGACCATCCATATGATCCAGTAATTCCTCTCCTGGGGTTATACCCCAACGACTCCATAACACCCAACCAAAAAGAGGTGTGTACTCCTATGTTCATAGCAGCACAATTAATAATAGCTAAAACCTGGAAGCAACCCAGGTACCCAACAACAGATGAGTGGCTGAGAAAGCTGTGGTACATATACACAATGGAATACTATGCAGCTATCAAGAACAATGAACCCACCTTCTCTGACCCATCTTGGACAGAGCTAGAAGGAATTATGTTAAGTGAGCTAAGTCAGAAAGATAAAGATCAGTATGTAATGATCCCACTCATCAACAGAAGTTGAGAAAGAAGATCTGAAAGGGAAACTAAAAGCAGGATCTGACTAAATTGAAAGTAGGGCATCAAAGTAAAAACCCTGTGGTGAGGGGTAGACATACGGCTTCCTGGGCCAATGGGGGGTGGGGGTGGGTGGGTGTGATGGGGCACAGTCTTTTGGTGGTGGGAATGGTGTTTATGTACACCTAGTAATGTGTAGTCATATAAATCACTAGTTAATTAATAGGAGAGGGGAAAAATTAATTGTATGTCTCGAGTTTTTAAAACACAGACTGAGTCTTCTTAATATATAGGCTGTGTATTTGATATGCGGACTGTCTCAAAAGCCCAGACCAAGCAGATCAGAGGCAACCAGTGCCACAACTATTTACAAGATACTGTACACTAGAGTTTGCAGTGAGTACCCCCCCAACACTTCCTCTCCACTATTCCAACCTTTGGGTTCATGATTGCTCAACAATTTGTTTGGCTTTGTATGTTAACTCTCTTTTCAGCCACCAGGTTCCAGATGCCATCAGGATGCTGGCCAGACTTCCCTGGACTGAACACCCCACCAATGTGTCCTGGAGCTCCACCTCCCCAGAGATCACCCTACTAGGGAAAGAGAGAGGCAGACTGGGAGTATAGTCAATGTCCATGTTCAGCAGGGAAGCAATTACAGAAGCCAGACCTTCCACCCTCTGTAACCCACAATGACCCTGGGTCCATGCTCCCAGAGGGATAGAGAATGGGAAAGCTATCAGGGGAGGGGGGGATATGGAGATTGGGTGGTGGGAACTGTGTGGAGTTGTACCCCTCCTACCCTATGGTTTTGTTAATTTATCCTTTCTTAAATAAAAAATAAATTTTAAAAAATATGTGCCTGCAGCAATCCAGAAGGAACCGTCAGAAGCACCCTAAATGGAATTTCGAGGAGCTTTTTGGACTAGGATGCCCTCCAGGGACTCATGATGCTACATGGTGAGACCTAAATAATCTGGTTCAAGGTGAATTATTCTCTCGATTGCCCCCTCGTCATTCTCTCTGAATATCTTGTTTACTACCTGCTTTCAGTTGCATTTCGTAAGAGAATGATTTAAATGACTGAATTGTTGTATCACGTTGACTTTACAAAAAAAAAAAAAGCTGGATGCAGCCACGATTTCTAGAGACATCCAGAAACAGTCCAAAAAATTGTTTTTTTCTCTTTTGATTTTTTTTACGTCTTGGAAATGTTTAATCTTGAAAACTGTATGAGCATCAGTGGGGTGGATAACACAATAGTTATGCTAATGATTCTCATGCTTGAGGCTTCTAACCATGTTTCTTTTATTGAGTTTAAACTGTTTAAACAACCTTAAAATCATACTAGAAAGGACTTCCAATTATATGGAGTTATCAATTATAGTAAACTTCTAATCTGCTACAAGTTTTGCTTCACAAGTAAGTGAATTATAGCTGTCAAGTCTTCACATGAAAAAGCATCTGCTCATATGGAATCCCTGGAAATCCATTTGGACCCCTATTCTTTGACATCGCCCAAAAGATAGCACGACTACAGCAGCCCCCCCCCCCCCGAAACCAATGATGTGACCTGGAACGACCTGAAGAAACTGATTCACAGACTCCAAAGCTCACTCTCTACAGAAAAGTGGAATTACAGTGGTTGACCTTCTCATCGAGATAGACGTGCAGCATTTCATCCCCTGGAATTTCTTCCGTGGTCATCTGCTTTGGACTGACACTTCCATCAGACTTACTGGTAAACCTCTTGGACACTTTACACAACTTTACAGAAGTTTCCCTTTACGCTGCTGGGTTTCTCAAAGACTAACCACAGCAGTCCAAGGACTTTGCAGCCAGAGCCTTGGGACTCTATAGGCTACTCCTCCTCACCTGCAGGCCCTGTCCCAGAGGTAGGAAACCCCCCTCTCATTACTAGGTCATGCCCACAGAGGCAGGAAACACCCTTTGAGGCATGAAATGCCCCCAGAGGCAAGAGATGCCCCCAGATGCAGGAAACACCCTTTGAGGCATGAAATGCCCCCAGAGGCAAGAGATGCCTCCAGAGGCAGGAAACACCCTTTTGCCTGCTAGGAGTTGCCCTTTGAGGTAGGAAACGGCCCCCTCAGACCTCCCCTTGGCATCACACTGGTTCTCGCTGCTCTCTTACTTGTTCTTCTATGTCTTCTGCCAGTTCTTTTGAAAATGCCTGTACGATATAGGTTTCTATTCACCCCACACTCCTGATACTATGTCCATTAGTTAAAAAGAAAGGGGGAAATGATGGTATGCTTCTAAATTCTGCTTATAAGACCTTCTGTTTTGATCATCACATTTGGCTCGCTTGTATTACTTACGATGTGGGCTATTTACATAATCACTGTTTCACCTGGATCCCGCCATGCCTGCAGGGTAGTGGTTTAATCCCCACTAGTTAGATGGAAGTTTTCTATGTTCTGTTTGCGTTCTTTTTTTGCTCCGCCCCCTCTCCTAGTCACTTCCTTTCCCTTGCCACTTCCAGTGAAGAGATGCATAAAAGGTGATTTATCTGATTAATAAACGAGATATTGCTTCCCAGCTCAGCCATGAGTCCCTCGTCGTCTGTCTCCAGCCTGCGAAGCTAGACCGGCACATAAGAGTGACTGTTGTCACCACACTGTCCCTAGATCCTCAGCACTCACTCTTCTGACTGTCAGAAGTTTGTGCCCACAGACCAGATCTTTCCTCCTCCTACACCACCAGTGCAACAGGGAGCCACTGTTTCAGCCTTTTTCCTAAGAGTTTGCCGTTTCCCCATTCCACACCGGCTGATACCATCAGGAGGTATCAAAAACATAGTAGGTCTTTGTCTTTGTCTTTGTCCTATTGCCTTCAGCTTCATAAGCTCCCTATCCTGGCTACAGAAAAAGTAAACATGGAAGTCTAGTGATATCTTAGAGTCTGTTTTCATTTCCTGTGCGTATATATCTAGAAGTGAAATACTGCATCACACCATTGTTGTGCTGGTTCTACCTTTAAAGAAAAGCTTTTTTTTTTTCTATTTTGTTGTTGTTGTTCTTGCAGGGCTGGGACCTCTCACATCACAACTTCACCGTTACAGATAACTGCTTCAGATAGTAGACAGACAGGGAGAGACATTGCAGCATTAGTGCCACTGCAGACCTCAAACATGGACTACAGCTATGGCAAGACACATGTCCTTCCAGAAAAGCTATCTCTCCAGCCCCACTGACCTTCAAGACAGACATTCTAGTAGGTTTTTGCTGTTGTTTCATTGTGTTTGTTTTTGAATGGAGTCAAGGTCTTACACATCCACGATGCCACCACCACCCTGCACAATAGTTTTCATCATCTCAGAGAGAGACAGAGAGAGATAAAGAGAGAGAGAGACAAAGATGCGAGCTGGCGTGAGAGTACAGCACTGCACCACCACCCTTGGAACTCTGATGCACACTAAAGTCAACTTAACTGAGTAGGCTCTCTCCTGACATCCACAAGTGGGGTTATTTTGTTTTGGGGGGTTCTTAGTGATGTGGAACACCCAGTTTGGAAAGCTTGCATGCTTTCTTCTTTTCTTGCCTGAGTACTGTAGCTGAGATTTCTCGTATACTACATGGGAGTGCCAACTCCACCAAAATGTATTGAGTTATTCATTCACTTATTTATTTTAAAGGGAGAGACACTAAAGCACTTATCTCAGTGCCATAATACTCCCATGTGGTGGTCATCATCAATAGGGCAGAAAAGCAAATGACAAAATGCAACATCTGTTTGTGAGTAAAGGTACTTTAAATTGGTGTATAAGAAACATGGGTCAACTAGTAAAGACCATACATAGGGCAAGTGCACAGATCATGTTGTATTTGACAGTCAAAGCAGAGAACTTGTTTTCTAAGACCCAGTATAAGACACACAGTTCTGGCTTCTGGACATGCTGGGGACTGAACCTAGGGCCCTGGAGCCTCAGGAATGAAAGTCTTTTGCATAATCATGGTGCTGAATAGGATATATTTATGTGATCTCTATTTTACCATTTGTTGTTCATGATTATGCTGGTTACCCTCCACTTGTTTGTGAACTGTCATCTTTCCACCTATCACTGTTTTCTACTTTTATCCTTCTGTGACAGAAAAGAGTGTATGTTCCTACCATGTAAAACTTGCTATGTTTACAACAGCATATGATCCAACTGCTAAGAAGAAACTGAACTGAAATCCTGTTACAAAGTGAAGGTGGTCAAATGTACAAGAATTTAATAAATTATATAGATTTTTCCATCCAATAATAATTAAAATGACAATATAAGAAAAAATTTAAAAACCTTAAATATAATTCAAGTGCTGCTTAAACTTTATATTCTTAGACTTGTACTAACTTCTCACCTGTAACTGCTTGTATTCCACCCACCAACTTATCAAGATCAACTTCTTCTTTATCTGTAACAACAGGAACAAATAACAACAGGAAAGTAACCTAGACTCAGAAAAGAAAGTATGAAACCCATCTATTGTGGGAGACTTTTCTTTCTCAATGCATCCTATTCCCTATTCCCTGGACCACAGGCAGGCCACTGGCCAAATCCAGCACATCACACATTTTGTAGAAATGCCTGGAGTTAAGACTCATTGTGACATTTATGTTTTTCTTTGAATCCATATAATACAAAAAGAACACTGTCACACATGAGATTAACCAACTAACACCAAGTGTGATTCATCCCTGGGAAACAGGGAGAGTTCAACATCTTCAAGTCAATCATTCAATCCACCATATTAACAGAAATAAAGTTAAAAGTCACAGGGTCTTATCAATGTATGCAAAAAAAGCATTTGGCAAGGTCTAACACCCACTTTTGATCAAGGCCCCTATGAAATTAGCAGTGGAAGGAAAATTTCTCAACATAAATAAGACTATCTATGAAAAAGGCATGGCTAACATCATACTCTATGGTAAAAACTGAAAGCTTGCCCCCTAAAAACCAGAACTAGGAGGTTCCCGGAAGATGGCGGACTGAGAAGCTGCTAGTGGCTTGTGCTCTGACCACATCTTCTGGAAATGGTAGGATTTTCTCCCTTTAGTAGGCCAGTCAATAAGGGGTCCTAGCAGTGACACCAAGGAGGTGACTTTAACTTAATTTGGGTTAAAAAATAGAGTAGAAAAAAAGGGAAAATTTTTTTCTTTTTAATTATTAATCCAAAAGCACACCTCCTTCCCCTACCCCCCATAACCATTCCCTGGGGACCAGCTCCTAGCAGGCTCCCCTGCTGAGCTTTTTTCTTTACCAAGATTCCTGTCCCACCAGGGAGTATCATTCATTCTAAGTCTATTCTCTTCTGAAATCTCTGGCCTTTTTTCTTTCTAAGTAGCCAACCCCCCCCACCGCACCCCACTTAGCTAATTAAATAATTAAAAATAAATAAAAAACTCTTTACTTTCACCACTCTTTTATTACTGTTCTTTTTCTTATCTTTTTCTTTTTTCTCTCTCTCTTTCTTTTTTTTTTCTTTTTCTCATTCTTGTCATCCTTTCTTCCTTAATCCTACAGCTTCCAAAGCCACAGGCCCCATCCCCCACACCACCAAACAGTGTGCTTTCACTAAATCACAAATACACGTTTGGGAATTATTTTGGGGAAGAATTCTGACTCAGAGTGGACTCTCACTGCGAGTATCTCTGCTCAAGTTCCCTTCCTTCTTTAGCTACCCTTAGAATATACAGTAGATTTGCATAATTGTCTATTTCAGCTATCCTTGTCTAGTCCTGAGGTTTTTTTTAAATTAAAAAAATTTTTTTTTTCTTTCTGAACAATCAGCTGCCTCTGATCACAGGGTTTGAGGTAATCTGGGACAGGGTTTTTTTTTTACCCTGCTCTATTTTATTATTAATATTATATAAAGGCATATATCTTCCCCCCCTTTAGGTTGATCAGAATTAACTCTTAGGGTATCTTTCATTGCTAGGGTAGTGGGCATCTTATCTATTGTGGGAGGAACTTTCTCATTACTCCTACCTCCTCTACTCCCCTTCCGCCTCCTACTAGCTAATTAAAAAAATAAAATTTAAATTAAATTAAATTAAAAATAAAGTAATTAAAAAACTTTCCTTTCACTGCTCATTAATTACAGCTCGTTTTCTTATCTTTTCTCTTTTCTCTCTCTTGTTTCTTTTTTTTTTTTTATCTTGTCATACACTTCTTCCTTCCTTCTTCTTTGCCTTTCTGAATTTGTGAATTATTTTGGGGAAGAAATCTGACTCATAGTGGACTCTCTATGTGTGTATCTCTGTTCTACTTCCCTTTACCCTCTTGTTACCCCTAGAATATACAGTGGATAGTAGATTTGCATAACTGTCTATTCTTGCTATCCCTTCTTTCTTTTCTCTTTCTTCTTCACTGGTATTTGGTTACTATTTTTTCACGGACTGGAGACATTGTTTGGCTAACTGATAGTGATTAAACTGCTTCAGTACTTCCTTAAGTTGCTATTGTAATTCCTGAGGTTGGTGAGTGCAATTGTCATAAAGGTATTTAGTACAGTGTTGCTTGTACTCAAGACACAACAACTGAGGAACAACAAAGCATAAAAAAACACATAAATCAAAAAAATGGGTAGATCAAAAACAAATAAAACTGCTACTCCAGTGAATGAAGACAAGAGCCCAGAAGAAACTATAAATCAGCCAGAAGTAACCATAGATAAGAAAAGTATGCAAGCAATAATAAACTTATGAATCACAGAAATGAAAACAACATTGGAAGAAAGGAATGGCAGTATTAGGGAAACAACAGTTGAGACCCCCAAAGAAAATACTGATTATCTTGAGGCAATTAGAGAACTGAAAGCTGAAATAGCTGGAATGAAGAAAGAAGCTGAGGCAAGGGAAAGCAGACTAACAGAAGCAGAAAACAGAATTAGTCAGACAGAGGATGAGTTAGAGAAAACAAAGAAAGAGGTGAAAGAGCTTAAAAAGAGACTGAGAGACACTAAAAACAACAACAGAGACATATGGGATGATCTCAAAAGAAGTAACATTCGTATAATTGGCCTGCCAAAGGAAGAAAGAGAGGAAGGGGAAGCAAACATTCTAGAGGAAATAATAGAAGAAAACTTCCCAGACCTGAATAACAGAAAGGACATCAAGATTGAAGAGGCCCAGAGAGTTCCAAACAGAATCAACCCAGACCTGAAGACACCAAGACACATCATAGTCACAATGAGAAGGAGTAAGGATAAAGAAAGGATCATAAAGGCTGAAAGAGAGAAACAAAAAGTCACATACAGGGGATAACCCATAAGATTATCTGCAGACTTCTCCACTCAAACTCTAAAATCCAGAAGAGAATGGCAAGAGATCTATCGAGCCCTGAATGAAAAAGGGTTTCAACAAAGAATAATATATATCCTGCTAGACTTTCATTCAAACTAGATGGAGGGATTAAAACCTTCTTAGACAAACCACAGTTAAAGGAAGCAACCATCACCAAGCCGGCCCTGAAAGAGGTCCTAAAAGACCTCTTATAAACAAGAACATCACTATAATACTTGCAATATATCAGAGCTAACAAAAATTCGTTGAACAGTGGCACTACAATACATTAAATCCATAATATCAATAAATTTCAATGGCTTAAACTCACCCATCAAAAGGCACAGAGTGGGGGGATGGATCAGAAAACATAACGCAACCATATGCTGCTTGCAAGAATCCCATCTGTCATAACAAGATAAACACAGACTTAAAGTGAAAGGATGGAAAACTATCATACAGGCTAATGGAGCACAAAAAAGGGCAGGAACAGCCATTCTCATCTCAGACACAATAGATTTTAAATTAAATAAAGTAATAAAAGATAGGCAAGGACATTACATAATGATTAGAGGATCAATCAGCCAAGAAGACTTAACAATTATTAACATCTATGCACCCAATGAGGGACCATCTAAATACGTCAAGCACTTACTGAAAGAATTTCAAAAATACATCAATAGTAATACAATAATAGTGGGAGACTTCAATACCCCACTCTCACACTTAGACAGATCAACAAAGCAGAGAACCAACAAAGATATAAAAGAATTGAATGAAGAGATTGACAGACTAGACTTCTTGGACATTTTCAGAGTCCTTCACCCCAAAAAACTGGAATACACCTTCTTTTCAAATCCACATAACTCATACTCAAGGGTAGACCACATGTCAGGCCACAGAGACAGCATCAATAAATTCAAGAGCATCGACATCATCCCAAGTATCTTCTCAGACCACAGTGGAGTAAAACTAACATTTAACAACAAACAGAAAATTATTAAAAGACACAGAATTTGGAAACTAAACAACATACTCCTTAACAACCACTGGGTCAGAAAGTCACTCAAGAAGAAATTCAAATGTTCCTGAAAACAAATGAAAATGAAGACACAACCTATGAAAATATTTGGGACACAGCTAAAGCAGTACTGAGAGGGAAACTTATAGCCATACAAACACATATTAAACACCAAGAAAAAGCTCAAATAAATGACCTTACTGCACACCTCAAGGACTTACAGGAAGAGGAACAAAGGAAGCCTAAAGCAACCAGAAGGACAGAAATCACTAAAATTAGAGCAGAAATAAACAACATCGAAAACAAAAGAACAATACAAAAGATCAATGAAGCCAATGTTGGTTCTTTGAAAGATTAAACAAAATTGACAAACCCCTAGCCAGACTCACCAAACAAAAAAGAGAGAAGTATCAAATTAATAGAATTGTAAACGATGGAGGAGATATCACAACTGACACCACAATAATCCAGAGAATCCTGCGAAATTTCTATGAAGAACTATATGCAACCCAGCTAGAGAATCTGGAAGAAATGGAACAATTCCTAGAAGCACATGCCCTTCCAAAACTGAACCAAGATGAACTACAAAATCTAAATGCACCAATCACAGACAAAGAAATTGAAAGCGTTATTAAGAATCTCCCCAACAACAAAAGTCCTGTACAAGATGGCTTCACAAATGAATTCTACAAAACTCAGGAAACAGTTAGTACCCATACTTCTTAAGCTTTTCCATAAGATTGAAGAAACAGGAATACTCCCTTCCACCTTCTATGAAGCCAACATCACCCTGATACCAAAAGCAGACAGGGACAGAACAAAAAAGGAAAACTACAGACCAATATCTCTGATGAACATAGATGCCAAAATATTAAACAAGATCTTGGCCAACCGGATACAGCAGCATATCAAAAAGATTGTTCATCACAACCAAGTGGGATTTATCCCAGGAATGCAAGGCTGGTTCAACATACGTAAGTCAATCAATGTCATTCACCACATCAATAAAAGCAAAGCCAAAAACCACATGATTATCTTAATAGATGCAGAGAAAGCCTTTGACAAAATCCAACAACCATTCATGCTCAAAACTCTATAAAAAATGGGAATAGATAGGAAATTCCTTAAGATAGTGGAGTCTATATATAGCAAACCTACAGCCAACATCATACTCAATGGACAGAAGCTGAAAGCATTCCCCCTCAGATCGGGGAATAGACAGGGCTGTCCACTGTCACCGTTGCTCTTCAACATAGTGTTGGAAGTTCTTGCCATAGCAATCAGGCAAGAGAAAGAAATCAAAGGAATACAGATTGGAAGGGAAGAAGTCAAGCTCTCACTATTTGCAGATGATATGATAGTATACATAGAATAACCTAAAGAATCCAGCAGAAAACTACTGGAAGTTATTAGGCAATATAGCAAGTTATCAGGCTACAAAATTAATGTACAAAAATCAGTGGCATTTCTTTATGCAAACACTAAATATGAAGAAGAAGTTATCCAGAAATCACTCCCATTCACGGTTGCAGCAAAATCAATAAAATACCTAAGAATAAAGTTGACCAAAGAAGTGAAAGACTTGTATACTGAAAACTATGAGTCACTAATCAAGGAAATAGAAACTGATACCAAGAAATGGAAAGACATCCCATGTTCATGGATCAGAAGAATAAATATCATCAAAATGGATATTCTCCCCAGAGCCATATACAAATTTAATGCAATACCCATCAAAGTTCCACCAAGCTTCTTTAAGAGAATAGAACAAAACTACAATCATTTATCGGGAACCTGAAAACACCTAGAATTGCCAAAACCATCTTGAGGAAAAGAAACAGAAATGGAGACATTACACTCCCAGACCTTAAACTATATTATAAAGCCATCATCATCAAAACAGCATGGTAATGGAACAAAAATAGGCACACAGACCAGTGGAACAGAATTGAAAGCCCAAAAATAAATCCCCACACCTATGGACATCTAATCTTTGATAAGGGACCCAAAGGATTAAATGGAAGAAGGAGGCTCTCTTCAATAAATGGTGCTGGGAAAACTAGGTTGTAACATGCAGAAGAATGAAATTGAACCACTTTATCTCACCAGAAACAAAAATCAACTCCAAATGGATCAAAGACCTGGATGTCAGACCAGAAACAATCAAATACTTAGAGGAAAACATTGGTAAAACAGTTTCCCACCTACACCTCAAGGACATCTTTGATGAATCAAACCCAATTGCAAGGAAGACTAAAGCAGAAACAAATCAATGGGACTACATCAAATTGAAAAGCTTCTGCACATCCAAAGAAACTATTAAACAAACAAAGAGACCCCTCACAGAATGGGAGAAGATCTTCACATGCCATATATCAGACAAGAAACTAATCACCAAAATATATAAAGAGATCAGCAAACTTAGCACCAAAAAAGCAAATGACCCCATCCAAAAATGGGCAGGGGATATGAACAAAACATTCACCTCGGAGGAGATCCAAAAGGCTAACAAACATAAGAAAAACTTTTCTAGGTCACTGATTGTCAGAGAAATGCAAATTAAGACAACACTAAGATACCACCTCACTCCTGTAAGAATGGCAAACATCAAAAAGTACAGCAGCAATAAATGCTGGACAGGTTGTGGGGATAGAGGAACCCTTTTACATTGCTGGTGGGAATATAAATTGGTACAGCCTCTGTGGAGAGCAGTCTGGAAAACTTAGAAAGCTAGACATGGACCTTCCATATGATCCAGTAATTCCTCTCCTAGGGTTATACCCCAACGACTCCATAACACCCAACCAAAAAGAGGTGTGTACTCCTATGTTCATAGCAGCACAATTCATAATAGCTAAAACCTGGAAGCAACCCAGGTGCCCAACAACAGATGAGTGGCTGAGAAAGCAGTGGTATATATACACAATGGAATACTATGCAGCTATCAAGAACAATGAACCCACCTTCTCTGACCCATCTTGGACAGAGCTAGAAGGAATTATGTTAAGTGAGCTAAGTCAGAAAGATAAAGATCAGTATGGGATGATCCCACTCATCAACAGAAGTTGAGTAGGAAGACCTGAAAGAGAAACTAAAAGCAGGACCTGACCAAATTGTAAGTAGGGCACCAAAGTAAAAACCTTGTGGTGAGGGGTAGACATGCAGCTTCCTGGGCCAGTGGGTGGAGAGAGTGGGTGGGAGGGATGGGCCACAGTCTTTTGGTGGTGGGAATGGTGTTTATGTATACTCCTAGTAAAATGTAGTCATATAAATCACTAGTTAATATGAGAGGGGGAAAATTAATTGTATGTCTTGAAGTTTTTTAAAACACACACTGAATCTTTTTAATATATAGGCGGTGTAATTGATAAGCAGACTCTCTCAAAAACTTAGACCAAGTATATCAGAAGCAACCAATAGAACAGCTCTATACAAGATACTGGATACTATACAGCAAACCCTAACAAAAGGACTTTTCAAAGTTAACCCAATTACCAAATAATGTGATGATAACATTAACTATCGATTGTCTTTTTGAACCCTAAGACAGCAGGAACCTCACATCTCCACTATAGAGCCTCTACTTCCCCCAGTCCTGGAACCCTTGGATAGGGCCCACTTTCCCGTATGCCTCTCCCAATCCATATCAAATAATATTGCATCTGCCGATCGCAACCTAATCAACACAACGATTGCCACCTCAACATGCTTCACTTCAGACTGTGTCCAGAAACTTCACGTGTGGAATGACAACCCTTCAGCTTCATTACTCGGGTGAGACCTTTCCTTTCATAGTATACTCTAATTTCATCTCAGGTGGTTCACTTTCTGACAAAGTCCCAAAACCTAGATATAGACCAGGTTCTGTGAGAGAGAGCATATGTTCACACTTATCCATAAACTACTGCAAAATATATACCTGAAAGCAGAAGTACACTAGAGTTTGCAGTGAGTATCCCCCTAACACTTCCTCTCCACTATTCCAAGTTTTGGGTCCATGATTGCTCAACAATTTGTTTGGCTTCGTATGTTAACTCTCTTTTCAGTCACCAGGTTCCAGATGTCATCAGGATGCCAGCCAGGCTTCCCTGGATTGAAGAACCATCAATGTGTCCTGGAGTTCTGCTTCCCGAGAGACCCACCCTACTAGGGAAAGAGAGAGGCAGACTGGGAGTATGGACTGACCAGTCAATGTCCATGTTCAGCGGGGAAGCAATTACAGAAGCCAGACCTTCCACCTTCTACAACCCACATGACCCTGGGTCCATGCTCCCATAGGGATAGAGAATGGGAAAGCTATCAGGGGAGGGGGTGGGATATGGAGATTGGGTGGTGGAAATTGTGTGGAGTTGGTAACCCTCCTACCCTATAGTTTTGTTAATTAATACTTTCTTAAAAAAAAGGAAAAAATGATTAAAAAAAACAGAACTAGGCAAGGATGTCTCCTCTCTATGTATCTATCTATCTATAATCTATCTATCTATAATCTAACTATCTATATCTCATCCTTTGTCGCCACAATTAAAACTGAGGAATAGTTCCCAGGGGCTTACCATAATAACTCCAGTGTTCTTAGATGGTGCCAAAGCCCTATAGTTTCTAGTTTGACTGCATAATTTTTGTAAATTTTTGAGGGGTTAATGGTTTAAAGTACAGACTTTTTTCCCTCCTTTTTATCCCTCACTACTCCCTTCACCAAAGGGAGGTGTACCGATTCCCACCCCCACAGAAAACCACTATGGTTCTCCCATAGGACATGCCACTGGCTGTCCACAATCACCACTTCTATTGAACACTGTCCTAGATGTCCTCTCCATCACAATCAAGCAAGCAAGACATATGAAAGGAATTAAAATAGGAAAGGATGAAGTTCAAATTATAATTATTTGCAGGTGATATCCTGGTATATGTAGAGGACACCCAAAAACTCTGGCAATACAATGGAATGTCATCAATAGATTAAGTAGCAGGTTTCAAATCAATACTCATAAATCTGTTGCACTTCTTTATGCAAAGCACATGAGAAAAGGGACCTGAAGGAAGTAATCCGATTTACACTGAATCCAAAAACATAAAGCAACTAGGAATAATTCTAACAAAGGAGGCAAAGGACCTTTTCAATAAGATGATGTTATGGGAGTCTTTTATTCCAAAAGAGATGCTCAGTTTAGACCTCCATCTTTCAACACAAGTCATTAGTTAATGCAGATATATCTAAATATACAGTCAGTAGTGCTCATGTAAAGAGATCCCTGTCACTCTAATAGCCACGTCATCATAATGCAATAGTTACAAGAATGTGAATTATCAACACAAAGAAAATGAGGGTTGTACGTTTTCTTCTCCATTCAGATCTTATTGACACTAGTCCAAATATTTCTGTTACCAGATAAGGACTCTGAGCATCTTCAAATAACTGCCAGGGCCAGAAGATGGCTCAGCTGGTAGAGCACACACTGGGCCATGTGAGCTAACTGTGTTTGCACGTCTGGCCACCACATGGGACACCTGCCTGGGGAACATTACAGTGGAGTAGTGCTGGGGTATCTCTCCTCCCCTCTGTGTCTCTCTATTCCTGTCTCTCTCTTTCTGAAAAAAAGAATTCCACAGGAGGTACATGAATCACGCCTACACAGAGCCCCTGCCATAACCCTAAAAACAATAAAATTAGTTATAAATAGCGATCTGTATTTTGGCAGACCTAGCAAGTCAAGGGGAGGGTAAAAGGAGGTTGGTGGGGAGTAGGAACTCAGTTTCCTGAGAAGGAGGAAAAAGGGCAAGTGAATGGTGGGCAAGGCCTGCTGACACCTAACTTGGGCCACCAAACCCACGAGAAGCAAGAAGATGTGTGCCCGTGACAGTAACCATACAACAGTTCCTCAATCACGTGCTTTCTAAAAATAAACGATTGGCCAAAGGAAGTGTTTAGTCATCTATAGTGTCAGCACAGTTTTAACTACCTCTAAAATACTGCCCACTACCGACATAGAAAAAGTGAAATGTTAATGCAGCATTAAACGATAAAGAAGATGCTTCAGAGACACAGACTCAAATTATGTTGCTAAAGTGTAGGGAGCCAAAAGTCTAAGAAATTCAATAAATTGCAAAAAATATTTTATCAAATAAAAATTAAAATGCCACAACAAGAAAAATTTAAAGTATTTAATATAACCTAAGTCCTACTTAAGCTTTATATTCATAGACTTTTATTAACTTCTCACCTGTAACAGCTTTTACTGCATCCATCAACTTATCAAGATCAACTTCTTCTTTATCTGTAACAGCAGGAACAAACATGAACTAGAAAGTCACCTAGATTCAGAACAGAAAGCATAAAACCTACCACATCACCTATTTTGCATGAATGCCCGTGAGTTGACTCAATTTTATGTTTTTTAAATCCATACACTATAAGAAGGACATTGTACTGTATTCAAATGATACGAAACTCAAATTCTGAGTCCATGTCAAGTTCTCTATCAATGTGGACATTTGTGTACACACTGACTAGGGCTGCCTTAGTGCCACAATCCAGACGTGAATACAGTGACAGAATATTATAGTCAGTGAATCCTGCACTTTACATGACTGTCTGACTTTATAAAAGCACAGCCAGAATCTGCCCTAGAGGGCAGCCTCTATGGAGACTACACTGCACTCTTTTACTTGTTGAGGGCCACTAGTTAGATAAAAATATTCAGTGCTTGTAGTCTGGGAGGTGGCACCATGGATAAAGCACTGGACTCCTGGGCAGGAGGTCCTAGGTTTGATTCCTGACAGCACATGTACCAGAGTGATGTCTAGTGCTTTCTCTCTTTCCTCTTATTTCCTCTCTCATTAAGACAATAAAAATCACAATCATCCATATTTCTTTTTGAAAAACAGTGATTCCAGAGCATTAAAGGCCCAGCTGGCAAGAATAAACCAACAAACAAATCAATCAAGAAAAAGAAAAATATTAGGGAGAGCAATGGTTCTTAATGTGAGAGAGGTAGAAGGTGGCTCACTCTGTTGGACACACACATCACATGAGCAAGGGCACAGGTTCAAGCCCAGGCTATGACTTCAGAGCAACTAGAAGGGTGGATGAATCACATGAATGTGGAAGGGTGCTGCAGTCTCAATCTCTCTCTCTCTCTCTGTCTCTCTCTCTCTCCTTCTCTTGCTCTCTGTCTCTCATCCTTTATCTAGAGGAAAGAAAAGGAACTGGTCACAAGCACTGGAGTCATGCAGACACCAAGTCTCAGCAGTGATGATGATGATAAAAACAAAGTCTGAGCAGTGATCACTTTAAAGAGAGAAAGGGTATCAGGATTTAAAAAGGAAACAAAGGGTTTTTCCATAAAGCAGATTCTAAGAGTTAGATTCAGAGTGTTCTAAAATTTATTCTGTGCAATTTTATATATCTGTACTACAGTGTGTGTGTGTGTGTGTGAGTGTGTGTGTGTGAGTGTGTGTGTGTGTGAGTGTGTGTGAGTGTGTGTGTGTGAGTGTGTGTGTGTGTGTGTGTGTGTGAGTGTGTGTGTGTGTGTGTGTGAGTGTGTGTGTGTGTGTGTGTGTGTGTAAGTAGCATTAACCCACAGTCACATATTTGGTGGTTTAAAAACCTTTTTCTCCCTAAGTCATCAAATATATTAACCCAAAATGTGATCCAAAGAATTGATGTCAAAGATTTTAGCATCATAATTAATTCACTTGATTTCAGAAAAGTAGACAACTAGTTGTAATATATAGATAGATAGATAGATAGATAGATAGATATTAGATTTACTTCTAAAGACCATACAAAATGCTATGAAATTTGATGCTATTTACAAAAAACTATATCTTAGAGGCTGACAGGACTCATTGCTTCTGGTACTCCTTGTTTAATATTGTATGTGATTTAATATTTAAAAATCATTATTAGAAATGCATTTAATAACTTAAGCCCTGTCTTGGAATTCACTCAGTTTAAAAACTTGAAACATTAAGTGTGTAAAGCAATTACATGATACAGAAAAACCTAACAAGGGATATTTCAAAGATATCAAGTTTCCAAGTATCCTGGTTATAAGAATATCTATCCACTGCATTCGTAACCTACAAGACAGCAAGGAACATTCCTCATTTCTTTAAAATCTGTATTTGTCCAGTGCTAGAACCTCTGGTGCCTTGCTTATTTTCTCTCGTGCTTCACATGCTCCATACCCTTTGCTACTGCACCTGCTAACCTGAACCAAATCAGTGCACCCAGTGCCACCTCAACGTGCTTCACGTTGGACTGTGTCCAGAGATGCCAGGCCTGGAATGTCCACCATCCAACTCCCATACTCTGGGGAGACCGTTCCTAGCTCACAGGACTTCCATTTCAAATGTTTCAACTCCTAACAAAGCTACTGAACACAGATACATACCAGGGCCTAAGGGATAGGGCACATGTGCACATGTGCCCATAAATGAGGGGAAAATTTGGTAGAAACTGCCTCACACTCTGAAGGGAGGTTGGGTCACTCACGAAGACTGACCCTGAAATGAGAGCAGCCTAGAATGTTCCTGGCTGTGACCATGCACTGTGAGCTCAGACTGACAGAGATGCAGAGGTTACATGGGCTCCTGGCTAAACATGAATACACATGGGCCTCAGGTCAGATTGATGGGGTTTACACTTAACAATATTCACATACATTCCCCATATTTGGGAGCTATCACTGCCCTGAACTGGCTTTCTAGTTCTATTCTGAACTCTAATACCATCTTCCCAGGCAATACCTTTAGCCAACCTGCATGCCAGCTATCAGACTCAGACAAAAATGTGTCAAGTCATGGGCCCCTAGGAATGTACCAAAATAGCCTTCCTAGGTTCTTCCCATACGAAGACCCTTAGTTCCATCTGCTCTATTATTATCTTTAGGTTCCTGTTTATTAAGCAGTTTTCCTGCTTCCTATCTTACTGCTTTTCAGCCCCCAAGTTGCAGATGCTACCATGATGCCAACCTGACTCTCCTGGGCAGAGGTCCTCACCAATGAGTGCTGGGCCTCACCTCCCCAGATCCTGGCCACACAAGGAAAAGATAGACACAGGCTGGGGGTTTGTATCCACCTACCCCTGTCCATGTCCAGTGGAGAAGCAATTACAAAAGCCAGACCTTCATCCTTCCACACCTCATAAAGATCTTTAGTCCATGCTCTCAAAGGGATAAAGAATAGGAACGCTACCAATGGAGGGGATGAATAGGGAACTCTGGTCATGGGATTTATATGGAATTGTACCTCTCTTCCCATACAATCTGTATTAAATCACTCATTCAAAACAAGCTAAGGAATGCAGTATTCTGTTGTAGTAACCAACATTAAATGATAAAACACAGGCACTATCCTAGACTATAAATAAGTTATGAATGGAATGTAACAAAAAACCATACAAAACAAGACAAGTGTGTGGGAACATAAACCTGCCTGAGTATTTTCTAAACAAATACCCTAGTAACTGTGCAGCATTATTTGCTATCAACAGCAAAACATACTGATAACTTACAATTATTTCCAGGAGCCCTTTTTTCTAATGACTACAGAATGGACTTGACTCCAGGATCTCTAATTTCTTTTAATGTCAATGATGCTCATTGCAAAAACTAATCACCTGAATTTCATAAAGAAAGCTCAACTGAAAGGCTGAGAAGTGACTCCGGCACTCACCACTAAATGGTAGGTCTTCCATTAGCTTCTCAAGCTCCTTTTCTGTGAGCTTTACTCCCACATTTTCTAGAAAACTGTTGACTCTACTTCTCTTGACTTTTCCTCCTTAAGAAAAAGGACATGAGGAGAGAGCAAAATTATCAGAATAGGAGAGGAAGCAATGTTGATGGTAGTTCATCCAGAAAAGTACACCCTTTACCACCTGAGGACCCAGGCTCATGCCAGTGTAAACTTCACGAGTGACGGCAGAGTGCTGTGGTCTCGGTCTCTCCTTCTCTCTCTAGTTTCCTCCTAAATATGAGGTGATGCATTTGCTCCATTTTTTTTTCACTGAATCTCACTAGAACATATGTCTTATTTAGAGTAATTGAAAGGTACATTAATTTTTGGATTTGATTTGGTCAAAAGTGATGCCCAGTCTTCCAGTCAATAGGCAGAAACTATTTCTTCCTTGCTTGTTTATTTCTCCAAATAATTTCCTATCAGTTACCTATCTGTCTCATATTTTTGTGTTTACCCGGAATTTGACTTAACACTAATTGTTAAGTTTTGAAAACTATGTGAACATGGAGCCTTGTGAAAAGATAATAAAAATGGGCATGATGTCATATAATACAATTTCAATGAAAATATCATAAGTAAAATCAGCTCAGAGTGACTCATTTAGTTAAAATTCTAATGTTATTTAACACTATAAATCAGATGAGTTTTGGTGCCCAAATGGTGAGTGATAAGCCTATATTTCCCTCTGTCTGCCATCACATCATGTCAGCATTACCCACAGAAAGCAAATGCAGAAACCACCATTACACAGGAAGAGGCCAAAGGTCAGGTGGGCACAAACACAGAGGGACATCTTCTCTCAAGAAGGAAAAGCTTCCTTCCATGTGACCACAACCCAACAGCAAGTCACTAATGAAAGCAAGTGCCTGGGACCATGAACTGGTGAGCAGGGGCCTAAAGAAGCCACAGGCTGTGCCCAGGAACTGTCATACCAGAGACGAGTAGTCCTTTCTCCTTTTCTCTTACATAAATAGAACAAAAACTACTATAAAGTAAGAAAATGCACAAAGTGAAAGGCACATATGCACGGACATGCTCTCAGCTGCATTACTCACAACAGCCAGGAGCAGAAGCAACCCAATTAGTTGCTGACTCTTCACTGGATAAACAAGTTATGGGACATACATCCCATCGAAAAATACTTGGCTGTTGCAAAAGATATTGTATCTCTAAGGAGGAAATTGAGGGAGCAGGTGCCGGGCGTTGGCCCGCCTGGTCAACCTCACACATTATAGTGCAAAATGACCTGGGTTCAAAGCCCTGGATCCCACCCACAGGGGGAAAGTTGTACAGGTGGTACAGCAGAGTTGCAGGTGACTGTCTCCCTCTGTTTGCCCTCTTCTCTCAATTCCTCTCTCTCTATCCAATGATATAAAAAGTCTTCCTAAAAGGACAAAACTGAATAAACTGGAAGAGATTATGCTTTGTAAATTAAATAAAGAGGTGAAAGAAAGGAATGGACAGTTTGACCGGTGAAGAATAAAGAGAGCTGACCCACCTAAGTGTGTAAATTAAAAAAAAAAAAATCTGTCTCTACGACACTGAGAGAACTACTCTAGCTGTCACTGGAGTGGGGTTGGGGGAGGAGGCACAGAAAATGGGTGGCAGGCACAGTATAGTGGAACTATAAACCTTTAGTCTCACTATCTTGGAAACCATTGCTAATCACTAAAAACGTATGCTCCCTTTCTTAAACGAGTTGAAATACTGAGGGCTGACAAGTGGCTCACCCAGGAGTGCTCACATGTGGCTACACACATGGACCCGGGCTGGAGCCCAGAGCCAGCACCTGAGTGCACTTGAGGGGAAGAGGGACTTCACAAGGTTGAGGAAGAGCTGTGAGTCTCTCCTTTTCTGTCCTACCTTCCTCTCTCTGTCTCCCTGTCTCTCACCCTCTATTTAGAGGGGCAAACATATACCTACTGTGACTCATAGACAAGTGGAGATAATGAAATCAAGTGATAATCCTGATTAAAATTTTTAAATATTAAAAATATTTAAGTGTCAGCTTGCTTGTGTCCTACCTTTGAATGACTTCAGGGATTCTCTGAGTGAGGTTTGGCTGATCTTCCCAGAAGCTATAATGCAAAGCACACACTTTGTTAGACAAGATGCTCTATGCGGTTCTCATGGGATGGATCCTATCACCTATAATTCCAGAATAACTTTTCATATAATTAATGTTCTGATCACATACTCAGTGAAAAGTGGATATGAAAAATATAAAGTACTACACTGTTGATTAAACAATTTAAACACCCAAATGATTAAAAGATAATCAGGAGCAGCCAAACATGAAGTGAAGAGTCACCCCAACAAACCATCAGCTGAGCACCCCAGAAGGTAACAAAGGCATCCTCAGGACTCACCATCAACTGGCAGTGTTCTTAGCAGCTGCTGCTGTTCACTGTCTGTTAGTGCAATACCCATGTGGCTCACAAAATCCGGTACGGACTGCCTATCAATCTTTTCTCCTTTGGGAACATGAAATATTAAAATTCAGGAATGCCGCAGACTAGAGAATGATCTCTAATAGCAGTTTAATCACACAAGTAAGTGTCCTCCTCTGCTGACAAACTTCAAAGGCACAATCAGACACTGAGTGGGGGCAGAGGTGCTAGGCCAAATTCACTAATTTATTTACAGGCCCAAAGTATGATTTTTGTCTTCTGACAATGAGTGGGAAAGAGGAGAATAAGTTTTTCCTCACTGTGCAACTGTCTGCTTAATTAGAATGTCAGAATCAGGTCATTTGTGTACTTTTTACACAGTCACCTTGACTTATAATTTTTTCCTGAATTTTGTTATTGTCCTTTGATATAAATAATAGAAATTTTTATGTTGCTATTACTTGATAACTTCTGCTGTATTTTTAAAATTAATTGTTTATGTCTCAAACACTATGAGGGAACTTACTTTTTTGCCAGGCTGGCTTCACGGGCGGGATACATAGACAACCTGAAACTTGTGGCTGAGCTGAGAATGCAATTTAATCTTTATTCACAAGTGGGCAAGCAGTCCAACAAGCTAATGACAACACAATGGGCTCCTCCATATCTCTCCTTCGGCAGAGTCCAGAACCCAGAAAGTATGTAGGACAGGGGGCCAGGAGAAGGAAGAAGCACAAACTAGCAAGGACTAAACCAAAATGTCCCGGAGGCAGGGGGAGTGAGACCAAACCATGTAACAGAATGACCATGTAAATAGACCACAACGTCAAGCAATGTAACAGAAGGATCCAGAAGCAGAACTAGAAGCAGAGCAACAGGAACTACAGTATTTGTTATTGGGAGCGTGGGGGCACCTAATTTAGGAGGTGGGTGTGGTGTGGGAATATAGCCTGCAATCTTGTAATTCAATCTTAATTTACTTGGAAAACATGTAACTTGTTCTATTAAATAAACCATAAATCTTTGGGAGCCATTTAATGAAAATATAAAGACAAAAACACAAGAGTTTTTAAAAATTAAGAAAGTATTATTTGATACTACAAATCTCATGTAACTTTCCAATCACCAGTAAAAGCTACCTATGCATTCATGAACTTATTTGTTGTAGTCCTCTCACCATCTGTTACAAACAATACACTTAAAACCCCACAGGGCATGGCAGTTGCCATTGCTCTTACCAAATTCTGTATTTGGTATTGTTTGGCTGCTAAATTTTATGTGACCTTGACACCTATTAAGTGGTATTCTACAATTATATAGTTCAGTGTTGTATCATACAAGCCCATCTTCTCCCTCCCTCCCTCGCTCCCTCTCTTCTTTCCTGCCTTCCTTCCTGCCTTCATTCGTCTTTCTCCTTTTCTACCAGCTGATCACTAGGACTCAGTGCTGCATGAAGACTTCCTGATCCCAGAAAGCTATGTCTGTATGTTTGATTGTTTAAAATCTCTATAGAGGCAGATAAATTGGAAAGAAGGAGGAGATAGAGAGGGGGAGAGACAGACCCCTGAAGCACTGCTTCATCTCTGCTGAAGATGCCTCTGAGTGTGGGGCCGGGGGCTGAACCCCAGGTGCTGTAACGTGAGTGCTCTGCCTGCTGCACCAACCCTGGCACCCTGAAGAGGTTTTGTTTGTTTAATAGATGATCAGTTAGGGGCCAGGTGGCGGCGCACCTGGTTGAGCACATATGTTATAGTGCGCAAGCTCAAGGACCCAGGTTCGAGCCCATGGACCAACCTGCAGGGGAAAAGATTCACAAGTGGTGAAGTAGAGCTGCAGGTCTCTCTCTCTCTCTCTGCCTCTCTATCATTCACCTCACCCTCAATTTCTGACTATCCCTATACAACAAATAAAGATTTTTAAAAAATTTTTGAGAAGTGATCACTTTTTGGGAGATTTTCTCTTTTCAGATTGTCCACTTCAACACAGTGTTTTCACTAGTTCTTACAAATCAACGGGGTGCCGTGTATTTGCAAACCACTGCCTGGTTTTGAGCATTATAAACTTATCAAGTTTTGACTTACTTTAGAAATTTGTTCTGTGTGTATTTTGCTTAGTAGAAACACTAGGCTCTAAATTCTTACAATACCAAGACATACTGGACATAAAGCAGCCTGTAATTTTAATCATACAACCTGTGAGTTGGCTAAAAGGAGTCTCCTCATAGCACCACCATCCCTGTCATGTCACAGTTACCATTTCTCTCCTGTAGTAAGAATATTTCAGATTCCTCAGCAAATTTCCTGGGATCTCTTAGGAGTGATTGTTGTCACCACACTCTCCCTAGATCCTCAGCACTCACTCTTCTGACTGTCAGAAGTTTGTGCCCACAGAGCAGATCTTTCCTCCTCCTACACCACCAGTGCAACAGGGAGCCACTGTTTCAGCCTTTTTCTTAGAGTTTGCCATTCCCCCATTCCACACTGGCTGATACCATCAGGTGGTATCAAAAACATAGCAGGTCTTTGTCTTTGTCTTTAGAGTCTGTTTTCATTTCCTGTGCGTATATATCTAGAAGTGAAATACTGCATCACATCATTGTTGTGCTGGTTCTACCTTTAGAAAAAAGCTTTTTTTTCTTTTTCTTTTTTTTGCTGTTGTTGTTGCAGGGCTGGGCCCTCTCACATCACAACTTCACTGTTAGCATCACTGCTTCAGATAGTAGACAGACAGAGGGAGAGACATTGCAGCATTAGGGCCACTGCATCCCCGTGTCTACCAGACCTCAAACATGGACTACAGCCATGGCAAGACACATGTCCTTCCAGATGAGCTCTCTCTCCAGCCCTGTTGTCCTTTAAGACAGACATTCTAGTAGGTTTTTGCGGTTGTTTCATTGTGTTTGTTTTTGAATGGAGTCAAGGTCTTACACATCCACGATGCCACCACCACCCTGCACAATAGTTTTCATCATCTCAGAGAGAGACAGAGAGAGATAAAGATAGAGAGAGAGACAGAGATGTGAGCTGGCGTGAGAGTACAGCACTGCACCACCACCCTTGGAACTCTGATGCACACTAAGGTCAACTTTACTGAGTGGGCTCTCTCCTGACATCCACAAGTGGGGTTATTTTGTTTTGGGGGTTCTTAGTGATGTGGAACACCCAGTTTGGAAAGCTTGCATGCTTTCTTCTTTTCTTGCCTGGTTACTGTATCTGAGATTTCTCGTATACTACATGGGAGGGCCAACTCCACTAAAATGTATTGAGTTATTCATTCACTTATTTATTTTAAAGGGAGAGACACTAAAGCACTTCTCTCAGTGCCATAATACTCCCATGTGGTGGTCATCTCCAAAAGAGCAGAAAAGCAAATGACAAAATGCAACATTTGTTTGTGAGTAAAGGTACTTTAAATTGGTGTGTAAGAAACATGGGTCAACTAGTAAAGACCATACATAGGGCAAGTGCACAGATCATGTTGTATTTGATAGTCTAAGCAGAGAACTTGTTTTCTAAGACCCAGTATAAGACACACAGTTCTGGCTTCTGGACATGCTGGGGACTGAACCTAGGGCCCTGGAGCCTCAGTGTGAAAGTCTTTTGCATAACCATGGTGCTGAATAGGATCTACTTACGTGATCTCTATTTTGCCCTCCATTGATCAGGATTATTTTGGTCACCCCCAAAAAGTTTGTGAATTATGTTTTATCTTTCCACCTATCACTGTTTTCTACTTTTATCCTTCTGTGACAGAAAGGACTGTATGTTCCTAACCTGTAAAACTTGCTATGTTTACAACAGCATATGATCCAATTGCTAAGAAGAAACAGAACTGAAATCCTGTTACAAAGTTTAAGTGGACAAATTTATGAAAATTGGACACATTATATAGATATTTCATGCTATTTTAATTAAGATGGCTATATAAAATATGTTTAGAAACATATATAATTCAAGTACTGCTTAAACATTATATTCTTAGACTTGTACTAACTTCTCACCTGTAACTGCTTGTACTCCACCCATAAGCATATCAAGATCAACTTCTTTACCTTAACAACAGGAACAAATAACAACAAGAAAGTAACTCAGACTCAGAAAAGAAAGTATGAAACCCATTTGTTGTAGACTTCTCTTTCCCAGTGTGGCCTAAATCATCCTATTCCCTAGACCACAGGCACGCCACTGGCCAAATCTAGCACAGAACACATGTTGTAGGAATGCCTGTGACATTTATGGTTTTCTTTAAATTCATACAATACAAAATGAACATTGTAACATGTTGGTATGCATGAGACCCCGGAGAAAACAACAGTAACACATTATGAGATTAACCCACCACACCAAGTGAGATTCATCCCTGGGAAACAGGTAGAGTTCAACATCCCCAAGTCAATCATGCAATCTACCATATCAACATAAAGATATAAAAATCACAGGGTCTTATCAATAGATGCAGAAAAAGCATTTGGCAAGGTCTAACACCCACTTATGATAAAGGCCCCTATGAAATTAGCAGTGGAAGGAAAATTTCTCAACATAAATAAGACTATCTATGAAAAAGGCATGGCTAACATCACACTCTAGGGTGAAAACTGAAAGCTTGCCCCCTAAAAACAATAACTAGGCAAGGATGTCTCTCCTCTCTCTCTCTTTCTCTCTCTCTCTCCCTCCCCCCTCCCTCTCTCTCTCTCTCTGTCTGTCTCTCTCTTTCATTCTCTCTGTCTCCATAGTTAAAAACCGAGGAATAGTTCCCAGGGGCTTACCATAATAACTCCAGTGTTCTTAGATGGTGCCAAAGCCCTATAGTTTCTAGTTTGACTGCATAATTTTTGTAAATTTTTGAGGGGTTAATGGTTTAAAGTATAGACTATTTTCACTCCTTTTTATCCCTCACTACTCCCTTCACCAAAGGGAGGTGTACCGATTCCCACCCCCACAGAAAACCACTATGGTTCTCCCATAGGACATGCCACTGGCTGTCCACAATCACCACTTCTATTGAACACATTCCTAGATGTCCTCTCCATCACAATCAAGCAAGCAAGACATATGAAAGGAATTAAAATAGGAAAGGATGAAGTTCAAATTATAATTATTTGCAGGTGATATCCTGGTATGTGTAGAGGACACCCAAAAACTCTGACAAAACTACGGAATATCATCAATAGATTAAGTAGCAGGTTTCAAATCAATACGCATAAATCTGTTGCACTTCTTTATGCAAAGCACATGAGAAAAGGGACCTAAAGGAAGTAATCCGATTTACACTGAATCCAAAAGCATAAAGCACCTAGGAATAATTCTAACAAAGGAGGCGAAGGACCTTTTCAATAAGATGATGTTATGGGAGTCTTTTATTCCAAAAGAGATGCTCAGTTTAAATCTCCATCTTTCAACACAAGTCACTAGTTAATGCAGATATATCTAAATATACAGTCAGTAGTGCTCATGTAAAGAGATCCCTGTCACTCTAATAGCCACGTCATCATAATGCAATAGTTACAAGAATGTGAATTATCAACACAAAGAAAATGAGGGTTGTACGTTTTCTTCTCCATTCAGATCTTATTGACACTAGTCCAAATATTTCTGTTACCAGATAAGGACTCTGAGCATCTTTAAATAACTGCCAGGGCCAGAAGATGGCTCAGCTGGTAGAGCACACACTGGGCCACGTGAGCTAACTGTGTTTGCACGTCTGGCCACCACATGGGACACCTGCCTGGGGAACATTACAGTGGAGTAGTGCTGGGGTATCTCTCCTCCCCTCTGTGTCTCTCTATTCCTGTCTCTCACCCTCTGAAAAAAAAGAATTCCACAGGAGGTACATGAATCACGCCTACACAGAGCCCCTGCCATAACCCTAAAAACAATAAAATTAGTTATAAAATAGCAATCTGTATTTTGGCAGACCCAGCAAGTCAAGGGGAGGGTAAAAGGAGGTTGGTGGGGAGTAGGAACTCAGTTTCCTGAGAAGGAGGAAAAAGGGCAAGTGAATGGTGGGCAAGGCCTGCTGACACCTAACTTGGGCCAGCAAACCCACGAGAAGAAAGAAGATGTGTGCCCGTGACAGTAACCTTACAACAGTTCCTCAATCACGTGCTTTCTAAAAATAAACGATTGGCCAAAGGAAGTGTGTAGTCATCTATAGCGTCAGCACAGTTTTAACTACCTCTAAAATACTGCCCACTACCGACATAGAAAAAGTGAAATGTTAATGCAGCATTAGACGATAAAGAAGATGCTTCAGAGACACAGACTGAAATTATGTTGCTAAAGTGTAGGGAGCCAACAGTCTAAGAAATTCAATAAATTGCAAAAAATATTTTATCAAATAAAAATTAAAATGCCACAACAAGAAAAATTTAAAGTATTTAATATATCCTAAGTCCTACTTAAGCTTTATATTCATAGACTTTTATTAACTTCTCACCTGTAACAGCTTTTACTGCATCCATCAACTTATTAAGATCAACTTCTTCTTTACCTGTCATAACAGGAACAAAAAAGAACATGAAAGTCAGAGAAAAGAAAGCATAAAACCTACCACATCACCTATTTTGTATGAATGCTTATGAGTTAAATCTCAGTTTTATGTTTTTTAAATCCAAACAGCACAAGAGGCACATTGTACTGTATTCAAAATATACGAAATTCAAATTCTGGGTCCATGTCAAGTTCTCTATCAATGTGGACATTTGTGTACACACTGACTAGGGCTGCCTTAGTGCCACAATCCAGACGTGAATACAGTGACAGAATATTACAGTCAGTGAATCCTGCACTTTACATGATTGTCTGACTTTATAAAAGCACAGCCAGAATCTGCCCTAGAGGGCAGCCTCTATGGAGACTACACTGCACTCTTTTATTTGTTAAGGGCCACTAGGTACATAAAAATGTTCAGTATTTGTGGTCTGGGAGGTGGCGCCATGGATAAAGCATTTGACTCCTTGGCAGGAGGTCCTTAGTTCGATTTTTGGCAGCACTTGTACCAGAGTGATGTCTAGTGCTTTCTCTCTATCCTCTTATCTTTCCTCTCTCATTAAGACAATAAAAATCACAATCATCCACATTTATTTTTGAAAAACAGTGAGTCCAGAACATTAAAGGCCTGGCTTGCTAGAACAAAGCAACAAACAAATCAATCAAGAAAAAGAAAAATATTAGGGAGAGCAATGGTTCTTAATGTGAGAGAGGTAGAAGGTGGCTCACTCTGTTGGACACACACATCACATGAACAAGGGCACAGGTTCAAGCCCAGGCTATGACATCAGAGCATCTGAAGGGGGAAGATTCGCATGAGGGTGGAGGAGTACTACAGTGTCTCACTATCTCTCTCCCTCTCTTGCTCTCTGTCTCTCATCCTTTATCTAGAGGAAAGAAAAGGAACTGGTCACCAGCAGTGGATTCATGCAGACACCAAGCCCCAGCAGTGATGGTGATGACAAATACAATGTTTGTGTGATCACATTACAGAGAGAAAGGGTATCAGGAATTAAAGAGGAAATGGGATTTTTTGATAGAGCAGATTCTAAGAGGTAGATTCAAGTGTGTTCTATAATTTATTCTGTGCAATTTTGTATATTTGTACTACAGTGTGTATGTGTGTGTGTGTGTGTCTAAGTGTGTAAAAAGCATTAACCCACAGTCATATCAAAGTCACATTTTTAGGGATATTAAAACCCTTTTGTCACTAGATCATCAAACATTTTGACCCCTAGTCTGCCCCAAGAATTGATGTCAAAGACTGGAGCATTATAATTCATTAGCATGGCATTAGAATAGTAGAATACAAATAGTTGACATATATAGAATAGATTTTATTCCAAAGTACATACAAAAATCTACCAAATCTGATCCTATTTACAAACTAGTAGCCTCAGGTATACCTAGTTTAATATTTTAGGTGACTTAATATTTAAAACATTATTATTAAACATGCATTACCAAATTAACCCCAGTGTTGGAATTCAATGAGTTTACACATTTTAAACATTAAATGCTTAAAGCAATTACATGATACTGGCAATCCTAACAAGGGATATTTCAAAGAAATCAAGTTTCCAAATATCCTGGTTATAAGAATATTTATCAGCGGAGCCAAGATGGCAGACTGAGAAGTAGCTTCTGGTCTGAGTTCCGACAACTGCTGGAAACGGTAGGATTTTTTGCCTTCAGCAGGACAGTGAATTCGGGGTCCTAGCTGTGACACCAAGGGGGCGAATATAGCCCAGTTTGGGTTAGGATATAGAGGAAAAAAGAAATTTTTTTTATTATTCCCAAAGCACACCCCTGTCAACCCTCCCCCCCCATAACCAGACCCTGGGTGCCAGAAAACTGCTCCTAGCAGGCTTCCCTATTGAGCTTCTTTCTTTACCAAGATTCCTAGCTCAATAGGGGTTCCATTCCAAGTCTATTCCTTTCTGAAACCCTCAGCCCTCTTTGTTTCTAAATGGTCAATTGGATCTACAAAAGGAAAAGATTGCCCTGAGAGGTTATTTTTTAGGTTTTTGGTTTTTTGTTTGTTTGTTTTACTTTCTTAACAATCAGCTGCCTCTGCTCAGGCGGCTTGAGGCAATTGGGACAGGGTTTTTTAAACTGCTCTATTTTATTATTAATATTGTATAAAGGTGTATCTCTTTCCCCACCTCCTTTAGGTTGACCAGAATTAACTCTTAGTGTATTTTCCATTGCTAGGGGACTGGGCATCTTATCCATTGCAAGAAGAACTTGTTTTACTACTGCTACCTCCTCTACCCACTCTCCCCTTCTGCCTCCTCCTAGCTAATTAAAAAATAAAATAAAATAATAAATAATTAATTAATTAAAAACGTTCCTTTCACTGCTCCTTTATTACAGTTCTTTTTCTTTTTTTTCTTTTCTCTCGTTTTTCTTCCTTTTTTTTCTTATCTTCCTTCCTTCCTCCTTCTTCAGCTTTCTGAATTCACTGATACTCGTTTGTGAATTATTCTGGGAAGAAATCTGACTCAGAGTGGACTCTCTATGTGTGTGTCTCTGCTCTGCTTCTCTTTCTCCTCTTGCTACCCCTAGAATATACAGTGGATAGTAGGTTTGCATAACTGTCTGTTTTTGCTATCCCTTTCTCCTTTCTCTTTCTTCTTCACTTGGACTTGGTTGCTATTTTTTCACAGACTGGAGATATTGTTTGGCTAACTTGTAGTGGTTAAACTGCTTCAATTCTTGCTTCAGTTGCTATTGTACTTTCTGAGGTTGGTAATTGCAATTGTCATAAAGGTATTTAGTACAGTGTTGCTTGTACTCAAAACACAACAACCGAGGGACAACAGAACATAAATTAAGAAACACAGTAATAAAAAAAAATGGGTAGATCAAGAGCAAATAAAACTGCTACCACAATGAATGAAGACAAGAGCCCAGAAACTACAAACTAAAAACTACAAAACAGCCATAAATAACCATAGATAAGAAAAGTATGCAAGCAATAATAAACTTATGAATCACAGAAATGAAAACAACATTGAAGGAAAGGAATGGCAGTATTAGGGAAACAACAGTTGAGACCCCCAAGGAAAATACTCATTATCTTCAGGCAATTAGATAACTGAAAGCTGAAACAGCAGAACTGAGGAAAGAAGCTGAGGAAAGGGAAAGCAGACTAACAGAAGCAGAAAACAGAATTAGTCAGACAGGATGAGTTAGGGAAAACTAAGAAAGAGGTGAAAGAGCTCAAAAAGAGATTGAGAGACACAGAAAACAACAACAGAGACATATGGGATGATCTCAAAAGAAGTAACATTCATATAATTGGCCTGCCTGAGGCAGAAAGAGAGGAAGGGGAAGGAAACATTCTAGAGGAAATTATAGAAGAAAACTTCCAGACCTGAATAACAGAAAGGACATTAAGATTCAAGAGGCCCAGAGAGTTCCAAACAGAATCAACCCAGACCTGAAGACACCAAGACACATCATAGTCACAGTGAGAAGGAGTAAGGATAAAGAAAGGATCATAAAGGCTGCAAGAGAAAAACAAAAAGTCACATACAAGGGAAAACCCATAAGACTATCAGCAGACTTCTCCATTCAAACTCTAAAAGCCAGAAGAGAATGGCAAGATATATATCAATCGCTGAATGAAAAAGGGTTTCAACAAAGGATAATATATCCTGCTAGACTTTCATTCAAACTAGATGGAGGGATCAAAACCTTCTTAGACAAACAACAGTTAAAGGAGGCAACCATCACCAAACCAGCCCTAAAGGAGGTTCTGAAAGACCTCTTATAAGCAAGAACTTCACTATAATACTTGCAATATATCAGAGTAAATAAAAATTCGTTGAACAATGGCACTACAATACATTAAATCCATAATATCAATAAATGTCAATGGCTTAAACTCACCCATCAAAAGGCACAGAGTGGGAGGTGGATCAGAAAACACAAACCAACCATATGCTGCTTGCAAGAATCCCATCTGACACAACAAGATAAACACAGACTTAAAGTGAAAGGATGGAAAACTATCATACATGCTAATGGAGCACAAAAAAAGCTGGAACAGCCATTCTCATCTCAGACACAATAGATTTTAAATTAAATAAAGTAATAAAAGATAGGCAAGGACATTACATAATGATTAGAGGATCAATCAGCCAAGAAGACTTAACAGTTATTAACATCTATGCACCCAATGAGGGACCATCTAAATACATCAAGCACCTACTGAAAGAACTTCAAAAATACATCAATAGTAATACAATAATACTGTGAGATTTTAACACCTCACTCTCACACATAGACAGATCAACAAAGCAGAGAATAAACAAAGAAATAAGAGAATTAAATGAAGAGATGGTCAGACTAGACCTCCTGGACATCTTCAGAGCCCTTCACCCCAAAAAACTGAAATACACATTCTTCTCAAATCCACACAACATATACTCAAGGATATACCACATGTTAGGCCACAGAGACAGCATCAATAAATTCAAGAGCATTGAAATCATCCCAAGTATCTTCTCAGACCACAGTGGAGTAAAACTAACATTTAACAACATTTAAAAGACACAGAATTTGGAAACTAAACAACATACTCCTTAACAACAACTGGTTCAGAAAGTCACTCAAGAAGAAATTCAAATGTTCCTGAAAACAAATGAAAATGAATACACAACCTATCAAAATATTTGGGACACAACTAAAACAGAGTTGAGAGGGAAACTCATAGCCATACAAACACATTTTAAACAACAAGAAAAAGCTCAAATAAATGACCTTACAGCACACCTCAAGGACTTACAGGAAGAGGAACAAAGGAACCCTAAAGCAACCAAAAGGACAGAAATCACTAAAATTAGAGCAGAAATAAACAACATCGAAAATAAGAGAACCATACAGAAGATCAATGAAGCCAAATGTTGGTTCTTTGAAAGATTAAACAAAACTGACAAAGCCCTAGCCAGACTCACTAAACAAAAAAGGGAGAAGTCTCAAATTCATAGAATTGTAAACGATAGAGGAGATATCACAACTGACACCACAATAATCCAGAGAATCCCGCGAAATTTCTATGAAGAACTATACGCCACCAAGCTAGAAAATCTGGAAGAAATGGAAGAATCCCTAGAAGCATATGACCTTCCAAAACTGAACCAAAAAGAACTACAAAACCTAAATGTACTAATAACAGACAAAGAAATCGAAACCGTTATTAAGAATCTCCCCAACAACAAAAGTCCTGGAACAGATGGCTTCACAAACAAATTCTACAAAACCTTCAGAAACAGTACCCATACTTCTAAAGCTTTTCCATAAGATTGAAGAAAGAGGAAAACTCCCTTCCACCTTCTATGAAGCCAACATCACCCTGATACCAAAAGCAGACAGGGACAGAACAAAAAAGGAAAACTACAGACCAATATCTCTGATGAACATAGATGCCAAAATATTAAACAAGATCTTGGCCAACCGGATACAGCAGCATATCAAAAAGATTGTTCATCACAACCAAGTGGGATTTATCCCAGGAATGCAAGGCTGGTTCAACATACGTAAGTCAATCAATGTTATTCACCACATCAATAAAAGCAAAGCCAAAAACCACATGATTATCTTAATAGATGCAGAGAAAGCCTTTGACAAAATCCAATAACCATTCATGCTCAAAACCCTACAAAAATGGGAATAGATAGGAAATTCCTCAAGATAGTGGAATCCATATGTAGCAAACCTACAGCCAACATCATACTCAATGGACAGAAGCTGAAAGCATTCCCCCCTCAGATCAGGGACTAGACAGGGCTGTCCACTGTCACCGTTACTCTTCAACATAGTGTTGTAAATTCTTGCCATAGCAATCAGGCAAGAGAAAGAAATCAAAGGAATACAGACTGGAAGAGAAGAAGTCAAGCTCTCACTATTTGCAGATGATATGATAGTATACATAGAATAATATGATAGTATACATAGAATAACCAGCAGAAAACTACTGGAAGTTATTAGGCAATATAGCAAGTTATGAGGCTACAAAATCAATGTACAAAAATCAGTGATTTCTTTATGCAAATACTAAATCTGAAGAAGAAGTTATCCAGAAATCACTCCCATTCACGGTTGCAGCAAAATCAATAAAATACCTAGGAGTAAAGCAGACCAAAGAAATGAAAGACTTGTATATTGAAAACTATGAGTCACTAATCAAGGAAATAGAAACTGATACCAAGAAATGGAAAGACATCCCATGCTCATGGATCAGAAGAATAAATATCATAAAAATGAATATTCTCCCCAGAGCCATATACAAATTTAATGCAATACCCATCAAAGTTCCACCAAGCTTCTTTAAGAGAATAGAACAAACACTACAATAATTTATCTGGAACCAGAAAACACCTAGAATTGCCAAAACCATCCTGAAATGAAGAAATGATGAAACAGAAATGAAGGCATAAAACTCCCAGACCTCAAACTTTATTATAAAGTCATCATCATCAAAACAGCATGGTACTGGAACAAAAATAGGCACACAGACCAGTGGAACAGAATTGAAAGCCCAGAAATAAATGCCACATCTATGGACATATAATCTTTGAAAAGGGGGCCCAAAGTATTAAATGGAAGAAGGAGGCTCTCTTCAATAAATGGTGCTGGGAAAACTGGGTTGTAACATGCAGAAGAATGAAACTGAACCACTTTATCTCACCAGAAACAAAAATAAACTCCAAATGGATTAAAGACCTGGATGTTAGACCAGAAACAATAAAATACTTAGAGGAAAATATTGGTAAAACACTTTCCCACCCTAACCTCAAGGATATCTTTGATGAAACAAACCCAATGCAAGGAAGACTAAAGCAGAAACAAACCAATGGGACTATATCAAATTGAAAAGCTTCTGCACAGCCAAAGAAACTATCACACAAACAAAGAGACCCCTCACAGAATGGGAGAAGATCTTTACATGCCATACATCAGACAAGAAACTAATCACCAAAATATACAAAGAGTTCAGCAACTTAGCACCAAAAAAGCAAATGACCCCATCCAAAAAGGGGCAGAGGATATGAACAGGACATTCACTTCAGAGGAGATCCAAAGGGCTAACAAACATATGAAAAGCTGCTCCAGGTCCCTGATTGTCAGAGAAATGCAAATTAAGACAACACTAAGATACCACCTCACCCCTGTGAGAATGGCATACATCAAAAAGGACAGCAGCAATAAATTCCGGAGAGGCTGTGGGGACAGAGGAACCCTTTTACATTGCTGGTGGGAATGTAAATTGGTCCAGCCTCTGTGGAGAGCAGTCTGGAGAACTTACACAAGGCTAGACATGGACCTTCCATATGACCCACTAATTCCTCTCCTGGGGTTATACCCCAAGGACTCCATAACACCCAACCAAAAAGATGTGTGTATTCCTATCTTCATAGCAGCACAATTCATAATAGCTAAAATCTGGAAGCAACCCAGGTGCCCAACAGCAGATGAGTGGCTGAGAAAGCTGTGGTATATATACACAATGGAATACTATGCAGCTACTAAGGACAATGAACTCAACTTCTCTGACCTATCTTGGTCAGAGCTAGAAGGAATTATGTTAAGTGAGCTAAGTCAGAAAGATAAAGATGAGTATGGGATGATCCCACTCATCAAATGAAGTTGAGAAAGATCAAAAAGGGAAACTAAAGGCGGGATCTGACTAAATTGAAAGTAGGGCATTAAAGTAAAAACCCTATGGTGAGTGGGAGGGTGGACATGTGGCTTCCTGGGCTGGCGGGGGGGTTGGGGGTGGGGGCGGGTATGTGGGATGGGACACAATATTTTGGTGATGGGAATGGTGTTTACGTACATACCTATTAAATTGTAGTAATATAACTCACTATTTAATTAATATAGAGGGGGAAAAATTGATTGTATGTCTAACAAAGGGACTTTTCTAAGCTAACCTAATTACCAAATAATGTGATGATAACAGTAACTATCCATTGCCTTCTCGAACCCTAAGACAGCAGGAACCTCACATTTCCACTATAGAGCCTAAACTTCCCCCAGTCCTGGGACCCTAGGGTGGGTCCCAGTTTCCTGTATGCTTCTCCCAATTCTTATCAAATAATATTGCATCCACTGATTGCAACCTAATCAACGCAATAAGTGCCACCCCAGCATGCTTCACTTCAGAC
Organism: Erinaceus europaeus; assembly: GCF_950295315.1. Lineage (NCBI taxonomy): Eukaryota > Metazoa > Chordata > Mammalia > Eulipotyphla > Erinaceidae > Erinaceus > Erinaceus europaeus. The sequence goes on along the minus strand of NC_080173.1, from coordinate 700,455 downwards.
TGTGTCCAGAGACTTCAGGTGTGGAACGACAACCCTTCAGCTTCATTACTCGGGTGAGATCTTTCCTTTCATAGTATTCTCTAATTCCATCCCAGGTGGTTCACTTAATTACAAAGTCCCAAAACCTAGATATAGACCAGGTTCCAGGAGATAGAGCATATGTCCACACGTATCCATAAAGTAGTGCAAATATATACCTGAAAGCAGAAGTACACTAGAGTTTGCAGTGAGTACCCCCCAACACTTCATCTCCACTATTCCAACCTTTGGGTCCATGATTCTTCAACAATTTGTTTGGCTATGTATGTTAACTCTCTTTTCAGCCACCAGGTTCCAGAGGCCATCAGGATGCCGGCCAGGCTCCCTGAAGTGAAGACCCAACCAATCCATCCTGGAACTCAGTTTCCCCAGAGACCCACCATTCTAGGAAAGAGAGAGGCAGACTGGGAGTATGGACCAACCAGTCAACACCCATGTTCAGCGGGGAAGCAATTACAGAAGCCAGACCTCCCACCTTCTGCAACCCACAATGACTTTGGGTCCATGCTCCCAGAGGGATAGAGAATGAGAAAGCTATTGGGGAGGGGATGGGATATGGAGATTGGGTGGAGGGAATTGTGTGGAGTTGTACTCCGCCATCCTATGATTTTGGTAATGTCTCCTTTCTTAAATAAATTAATTAATTTAAAAAAATAAAATACAAAAGAAAAAAAAATTTATCCACTGCATTCGTAACCTACAAGACAGCAAGGAACATTCCTCATGTTTTTAAAATCTGTATTTCCCAGTGCTAGAACCTCTGGTGCCTTGCTTGTTTTCTCTCGTGCTTCACCTGCTCCATACCCTTTGCTACTGCACCTGCTAACCTGATCCAAATCAGTGCACCCAGTGCCACCTTGACGTGCTTCACGTTGGACTGTGTCCAGAGATGCCAGGCCTGGAATGTCCACCATCCAGCTCCCATACTCTGGGGAGACCGTTCCTAGCTCACAGGACTCCTAAGTTCCATTTCAGGTGGTTCAACTCCTAACAAAGCTACAGAACACAGATACAGACCAGGGCCCAAGGGATAGGGCACATGTGCACACGCATCCATAAATGAGGGAAAACATATTCCTTAGAGTCAAAGTGTGCAGGAGCCTGCAGTGAGGAGACTTAGACTCAGTAACTTCAGCAAGCAAGTTAAAGGACCTAAAAAACACACCATGAAGAACTTAATCAAATATTTTCTACTTAGGCCTACTACATACTCTCCTCACGTACTCATATATCACTTCCCTCAGTCACTCTCACTCTGTCTGATAAATTAAGGGCTACAAAAGCTGGATAAGGGCAAGGGACTGACCCACTTTAATGACGGCACTTTGGGTCATTACCAAATCACCCCTTCATCCAGGGCCCTAGTCAGGGAATGCAGGGATTACCACAGAGACAGGATGGACCTAGACCTCTAACAGCTGCCCGGGTCCACCATCACTGGTCATCTCCATCAGGGACAGCACCATGAGCTCTCCTGTGGGCCTCTACAGGAACGTGCCCTCACTGTAGAACAACAACGGTAGAAACTGCCCCACACTCTGAAGGGAGACTGGTCACTCAAGGAAGACTGACCCTGAAATGAGAGCAGCCTAGAATGTTCCTGGCTGTGACCATGCACTGTGAGCTCAGACTGACAGAGATGCAGAGGTTACATGGGCTCCTGGCTAAACATGAATACACATGGGCCTCAGGTCAGATTGATGGGGTTTACACTTAACAATATTCACATACTTTCCCCATATTTGGGAGCTATCTCTGCCCTGAACTGGCTTTCTAGTTCTATTCTGAACTCTAATACCATCTTCCCAGGCAATACCTTTAGCCAACCTGCATGTCAGCTATCAGACTCAGACAAAAACGTGTCAAGTCATGGGCCCCTAGGAATGTACCAAAATAGCCTTCCTAGGTTCTTCCCATACGAAGACCCTTAGTTCCATCTGCTCTATTATTATCTTTAGGTTCCTGATTATTAAACAGTTTTCCTGCTTCCTATCTTACTGCTTTTCAGCCCCCAAGTTGCAGATGCTACCATGATGCCAACCTGACTCTTCTGAGCAGAGGTCCTCACCAATGAGTGCTGGGCCTCACATCCCCAGATCCTGGCCACACAAGGAAAAGATAGACACAGGCTGGGGGTTTGGACCTACCTGCCCCTGTCCATGTCCAGTGGAGAAGCAATTACAGAATCCAGACCTTCATCCTCCCACACCTCATAAAGATCTTTAGTCCATGCTCTCAAAGGGATAAAGAATAGGAATGCTACCAATGGAGAGGATGGGATAGGGAACTCTGGTCATGGGATTTATATGGAATTGTACCTCTCTTCTCATACAATCTTGTCAATCTGTATTAAACCACTCATTCAAAACAAGCTAAGGAATGCAGTATTCTGTTGTAGTAACCAACATTAAATGATAAAACACAGGCACTATCCTAGACTATAAATAAGTTATGAATGGAATGTAACAAAAAAACATACAAAACAAGACAAGTGTGTGGGAACATAAGCATGCCTGAGTATTTTCTAAACAAACACCCTAGTAACTGTGCAGCATTATTTGCTATCAACAGCAAAACATACTGATAACTTACAATTATTTCCAGGAGCCCTTTTTTCTAATGACTACAGAATGGACTTGACTCCAGGATCTCTAATTTCCTTTAATGTCAATGATGCTCATTGCAAAAACTAATCACCTGAATTTCATAAGCAAAGCTCAACTGAAAGGCTGAGAAGTGACTCCGGCACTCACCACTAAATGGTAGGTCTTCCATTAGCTTCTCAAGCTCCTTTTCTGTGAGCCTTACTCCCACGTTTTCTAGAAAACTGTTGACTCTACTTCTCTTGACTTTTCCTCCTTAAGAAAAAGGACATGAGGAGAGAGCAAAATTATCAGAATAGGAGAGGAAGCAATGTTGATGGTAGTTCATCCAGAAAAGTACACCCTTTACCACCTGAGGACCCAGGCTCATGCCAGTGTAAACTTCACGAGTGACGGCAGAGTGCTGTGGTCTCGGTCTCTCCTTCTCTCTCTAGTTTCCTCCTAAATATGAGGTGATGCATTTGCTCCATTTTTTTTTTCACTGAATCTCACTAGAACATATGTCTTATTTAGAGTAATTGAAAGGTACATTAATTTTTGGATTTGATTTGGTCAAAAGTGATGCCCAGTCTTCCAGTCAATAGGCAGAAACTATTTCTTCCTTGCTTGTTTATTTCTCCAAATAATTTCCTATCAGTTACCTATCTGTCTCATATTTTTGTGTTTACCCGGAATTTGACTTAACACTAATTGTTAAGTTTTGAAAACTATGTGAACATGGAGCCTTGTGAAAAGATAATAAAAATGGGCATGATGTCATATAATATAATTTCAATGAAAATATCATAAGTAAAATCAGCTCAGAGAGACTCATTTAGTTAAAATTCTAATGTTATTTAACACTATAAATCAGATGAGTTTTGGTGCCCAAATGGTGAGTGATAAGCCTATATTTCCCTCTGTCTGCCATCACATCATGTCAGCATTACCCACAGAAAGCAAATGCAGAAACCACCATTACACAGGAAGAGGCCAAAGGTCAGGTGGGCACAAACACAGAGGGACATCTTCTCTCAAGAAGGAAAAGCTTCCTTCCATGTGACCACAACCCAACAGCAAGTCACTAATGAAAGCAAGTGCCTGGGACCATGAACTGGTGAGCAGGGGCCTAAAGAAGCCACAGGCTGTGCCCAGGAACTGTCATACCAGAGACGAGTAGTCCTTTCTCCTTTTCTCTTACATAAATAGAACAAAAACTACTATAAAGTAAGAAAATGCACAAAGTGAAAGGCACATATGCACGGACATGCTCTCAGCTGCATTACTCACAACAGCCAGGAGCAGAAGCAACCCAATTAGTTGCTGACTCTTCACTGGATAATCAAGTTATGGGACATACATCCCATAGAAAAATACTTGGCTGTTGCAAAAGATATTGTATCTCTAAGGAGGAAATTGAGGGAGCAGGTGCTGGGCGTTGGCCCGCCTGGTCAACCTCACACATTATAGTGCAAAATGACCTGGGTTCAAAGCCCTGGATCCCACCCACAGGGGGAAAGTTGTACAGGTGGTACAGCAGAGTTGCAGGTGACTGTCTCCCTCTGTTTGCCCTCTTCTCTCAATTCCTCTCTCTGTATTCAATAATAAAAAATGTTTGGCCAAAAGGAATAAACTGAATAAACTAGAAGTGATTATGCTTTGTAAATTAAATAAAGAGGTGAAAGAAAGGAATGGACAGTTTGACCGGTGAAGAATATAGAGAGCTGACCCACATAAGTTTGTAAATAAAAAAAAAAATCTGTCTCTACGACACTGAGAGAACTACTCTAGCTGTCACTGGAATGGGGTTGGGGGAGGAGGCATAGAAAATGGGTGGGAGGCACAGTATAGTGGAACTATAAACCTTTAGTCTCACTATCTTGGAAACCATTGCTAATCACTAAAAACGTATGCTCCCTTTCTTAAACGAGTTGAAATACTGAGGGCTGACAAGTGGCTCACCCAGGAGTGCTCACATGTGGCTACACACATGGACCCGGGCTGGAGCCCTGAGCCAGCACCTGAGTGCACTTGAGGGGAAGAGGGACTTCACAAGGTTGAGGAAGAGCTGTGAGTCTCTCCTTTTCTGTCCTACCTTCCTCTCTCTGTCTCCCTGTCTCTCACCCTCTATTTAGAGGGGCAAGCATATACCTACTGTGACTCACAGACAAGTGGAGATAATGAAATCAAGTGATAATCCTGATTAAATTTTTTAAATATTAAAAATATTTAAGTGTCTACTTGCTGGTGTCCTACCTTTGAATGACTTCTTGGATTCTCTGAGTGAAGTTTGGCTGATCTTCCCAGAAGCTATAATGCAAAGCACACACTTTGTTAGACAAGATGCTCTATGCACTTATCATGGGATGGATCCTATCACCTATAACTCCAGAATAACTTTTCATATAATTAATGTTCTGATCACATACTCAGTGAAAAGTGGATATGAAAAATATAAAGTTCCACACTGTTGATTAAGCAATTTAAACACCCAAATGATTAAAAGATAATCAGGAGCAGCCTGACATGAAGTGAAGAGTCACCCCAACAAACCATCAGCTCAGCACCCCAGAAGGTAACAAAGGCATCCTCAGGACTCACCATCAACTGGCAGTGTTCTTAGCGGCTGCTGCTGTTCACTGTCTGTTAGTGCAATACCCATGTGGCTCACAAAATCCGGTACGGACTGCCTATCGATCTTTTCTCCTTTGGGAACATGAAATATTAAAATTCAGGAACGCCGCAGACTAGAGAATGATCTCTAATAGCAATTTTTAAAAAGATTTTAGTTATTTATGAGAAAGATAGGAGGAGAGAGAAAGAACCAGACATCACTCTGGTTGGTACATGTGCTGCTGGGGATTGAACTCAGGACCTCAGGACCTAAGGACCTCATGCTTGAGAGTCCAAAGCTTTATCAGTGTGCCACCTCCCGGAACACTCAAACAGCAGTTTTATCACACAAGTAAGGGTTCTCCTCAGCTGGCAAACTTCAAAGGCGCAATCAGACATACTAAGCACTGAGGGAGGGGGTACTAGGCTAAATACACTAATTTATTTACAGGCCCAAAGTATGATTTTTGTCTTCTGACAATGAGTGGGAAAGAGGAGAATAAGTTTTACTTCACTGTGTAACTGTCTGCTTAATTAGGATGTCAGAATCAGGTCATTTATAAGGATTTTTGAAGTATTACTTAAACCTTATATTCTAAGACTTGCATTAACTTCTCACCTATAACTGCTTGTATTCCATACATCACCTTATCAAGATCAACTTCTTCTTTATCTGTAACAACAGGAACAAATAAAAACAAGTGACCCAGACTCAGAAAAGAAGTATTCATCTACTGTAGAAGACTTCTCTTTCCCAGTGTGTCCTATGCCAACCTATTCCCTGGGCCACAGGCTGGCACCTGGCCAAATCCAGTAAATCATACAGTTTGTATGGATGCCTGGAGTTAAGACTCATTGTGACAATTATGTTTCTACAAATTTTATTATCTTTATTTATTTGGTAGATACAGCTTGATATTGAGAGGAAAGGGAAGATAGAGAGGGCAAGATAGCAAGAAACACCTGTAGCATTACTTGACCATTTGTGAAGTTATCTCCCAACAGGTGGGGACCTGAGTCTTGAACTTGGGACCTTGCACATTGTAATATGTGTGAACAAAGAGGTGTGCCACCACATGGACCCCATTTATGTGTTCAAGGTCATATAATACAAAACGGACATTGTACTATATTCAAATGATACGAAATTCAAATTCTGGGTCCATGTCAAGTTCTCTGTCAATGTGGACATTTGTCTACACACTGACTAGGGCTGCCTTAGTGCCACAATCCAGACGTGAATACAGTGACAGAATATTACAGTCAGTGAATCCTGCACTTTACATGATTGTCTGACTTTATAAAAGCACAGCCAGAATCTGCCCTAGAGGGCAGCCTCTATGGAGACTACACTGCACTCTTTTACTTGCTGAGGGCCATTAGGTACATAAAGATGTTCAGTATTTGTGGTCCGGAAGGTGGCGCCATGGATAAAGCACTGGACTCCTAGGCAGGAGGTCCTAGGTTCGATCCCTGACAGCACATGTACCAGAGTGATGTCTAGTGCTTACGCTCTATCCTCTTATTTCCTCTCTCATTAAGACAATAAAAATCACAATCATCCACATTTATTTTTGAAAAACAGTGAGTCCAGAGCATTAAAGGCCTGGCTGGCAAGAACAAACCAACAAACAAATCAATCAAGAAAAAGAAAAATATTAGGGAGAGTAATGGGTCTTAATGTGAGAGAGGTAGAAGGTGGCTCACACTGTTGGACACACACATCACATGAGCAAGGGCACAGGTTCAAGCCCAGGCTATGACTTCAGAGCATCTAGAAGGGGGAAGATTCACATGAGGGTGGAGGAGTGCTGCAGTGTCTCTCCCTCTCTCTCTCCCCCTCCCTCCCTCTCTCTCTCTCTCTCTCTCTGTCCTGCTGTTTCTCATCCTTTATCTAGAGGAAAGAAAAGGAAATGGTCACCAGCAGTGGGGACATGCAGACACCGAACCACAGCAGTGATGGTGATGACAAAAACAAAGTCATCGCAGTGCTCACTTTAAAGAGAGAAAGGATATCGGGATTTAAATAGGAAACATGTAGGATTTTTTTTTTTTGGATAAAGCAGAATATAGCATATAGATTCAAAATGTTCTATAATTTATTCTATGATATTTTCTATAGTCATTCTAGGAGGGAGGGAGAGAGAGAGAGAGAGAGAAAGAGAGAGAGAGTGTGTGCGTGTGTGTGTGTGTGTGTGTGTGTGTGTGTGTGTGTGTGTGTAAGAAGCATTAACCCACAGTCCTTTGACAGTCACATATTTGGAGATTTTAACACACTTTTCTCACTTAATCAAGGAACATTTTGACTCCAAGTCTGTCCCAAAGAATTGATTTCAAAGACTTGAGCAACATAATTCGTTGGCTTGGCTTCAGATGTGTAGAATACAACTAGTTACCATATATAGAATAGATTTACTTCTAAATTACCGGTAAAGCGCTACCAAAATCGAATGTCCTGTTGGAAATAATCAACATTAGAGTCCTACAATATACTATGAATATCCTGAGACTACAAAATCAATTATGCAACAACAAAGAGTTAGTGGTCAAAAGTTTGTAAACAACAACATGCCAGAGAAATTCCCAGACAAATATTACTCTTCAGCATCACTAGGAACAAACAGCAAAGAATACTGATAACTCAAAATGTATCAGTGAGCTTTTTTTTTTTTTTCTATTGGCTGCAGAGTGGATTTGACATCAAGGAACTCAAATCTCATTTAAACGTTGATGATGCTTATTTCAAAAATGATCACCTGAATTCCATAAGCAAAGCTGGACTGAAAGGCTGAAAAGTGACTCCAGTACTCACCATTAAATGGTAGGTCTTCAATTAGCTTCTCAAGCTCCTTTTCTGTGAGATTTACTCCCATGTTTTCTAGAAAACTTCTGACTCTACTTCTCTTGACTTTTCCTCCTTAAGAAAAAGGACATGAGGAGAGAGCAAAATTACCAGAATAGGAGAGGAAGCAATGTTGATGGTAGTTCATCCAGAAAAGTACACCCTTTACCACCTGAGGACCCAGGCTCATGTCAGTGTAAACTTCACGAGTGACGGCAGAGTGCTGTGGTCTCGGTCTCTCCTTCTCTCTCTAGTTTCCTCCTAAATATGAGGTGATGCATTTGCTCCATTTTGTTTTTACTAGATCTCACTAAAACTTACGTTTTATTAATAGGAACATTAGAGAACATTGATTCATGGACTTAACTCTGTCTCATTCTGTCTGTCAATAGACAGAAACTAGTTTCTTTTTTGCTTTTTTTTCTCCAAATAATAAGCTATCAGCTACCTGTGAATCTCAAATTGTGATGTTTATCTAGAATTTAATTATACACTAAGCGTTACGTTTTGAAATATATGAGAACATGGAAACTCTTGCAAAAATATAAAAAGAAGACATATCATAAAATACATTCTGATAGAAAAAAATCAAACATAAAATCAGTTCACAGAAGAATAACTTAGTTAAATTCCAAGGTAACTGTCTGCTTAATTAGAATGTCAGAATCAAGTCAATCATGTATTTTTTACACAGTCACTTTGATTTTTAATTTTTTCCTGAATTTTGCATTTGTCCCTTGATATAAATAGAAATTTTTTTTGTTGCTATTACTGGATTACTTTTGCCCTATATTTAATATTAATTGTTTATATCTGAAAGACTTTGAGGGAACTACAGTATTTATCATTGGCAGGGTGGGGGCAACACATTTAGGAGGTGGGTGCGGTGTGGGAATATAGCCTGTCATCTTAACTTATTTGGAAAACATGTAAACTGCTCAATTAAATAAACTGTGACACTTTGAGAACCACTTAATGAAAATACAAAACACAGAGTTTTTAAAAATTAGGAATTTGCTTTTTGATAGTACAATTTTCATATAACTTTCCAATCACCAGTAAAAGCTATCTATGCGTTCATTAACTTATTTGTTGTAGTCCTCTCACCATCTGTTACAAACAATACACTTAAAACCCCACAGGGCATGACAGTTTCCATTGCTCTTACCATACTGAGTATTAGGTAATGTTTGGCTGCTAAATTTTTTGTGAACTTGATATCTATTAAGTGGTATTCTACAATTATATAGTTCAGTGTTCTATCATACAAGCCTATCTTCTCCCTCCCTCCCTTCTTTCCTTCCTTCGTTTTTTCTCCTTTTCTACCAGTTGATCACTAGGACTCAGTGCTGCATGAAGAATTCCTGATCCCAGAAAGCTATGTCTGTATGTTTGATTGTTTAAAATCTCTATAGAGGCAGATAAAGTAGAAAGAAGGAGGAGATAGAGAGGGGGAGAGACAGAGCCCCTGAAGCACTGCTTCATCTATCCTGCTTCATCTTCATCTATCCTGCTTCATCTTCATCTATCCTGAAGATGCCTCTGAATGTGGGGCCGGGGGCTGAACCCCAGGTGCTGTAACGTGAGTACTCTGCCTGCTGCACCAACCCTGGCACCCTGAAGTAGTTTTGTTTGTTTATTTTATTTATAAAAAGATAACACAGACAGAACCATAGATTAGGAGGGGTACAACTCCACACAATGCCCACCACAAGAACTGTGTATCCCATCCCCTCCCTTGATAGCTTTCCTCATCTTTCACCCTCTGGGAGTGTGGACCCAGGGTCACTGTGGGCTGCAGAAGAGCTGCAATTCCCCAGAGCCTGCCCCAGTAGGGAAAGAGGGAGGCAGGCTGGGAGTGTGGATCCACCTGTCAACGCCCATGTTCAGCAGGGAATCACGTGGTTTTGAGGTTTTTTTCCTCCAGGGTTATTGCTGGGCACAGTGCCTGCACCATGAATCCACTGCTCCTGGAGGCCATTTTCCCTCCTTTTTGTTGCCCTTGTTGTTGTAGCCTCGTTGTGGTTATTATTATTGCCATTGTTGATGTTGTTCGTTGTAGGATAGGACAGAGGGAAATGGAGAGAGGAGGGGAAGACAGAGATGGGAAGAGAAAGAGAGACACCTGCAAACCTGCTTCACCGCCTGTGAAGTGACTCCCCTGCAGGTGGGGAGCCTGGGGTATCTTTATGCAGGTCCCTGTGATGTGCTCCACATGCGCTTAACCCACCACGCCACCGCCCAAACCCCAGAATCACGTGTTTTTTAAAAATAAATGATTGGCGGGGGGGCCGGTGGTGGCGCACCTGGTTGAGCACACATACTACAATGCGCAGGGACCCATGTTCAAGAACCTGGTCCCCACCAGCAGGAAGAAAGCTTCACAAGTGGTAAAGCAGGGCTTCATGTGCCTCTCTGTCTCACTTCCTCTCTATCTCCCCCTTACCTTTCAATTTCTGACTGTCTCTATCCAACAAATAAAGATAAAAAATTAATTAAATAAATGATTGACCAAAGTGTGTAGTCATCTATAGCGTCAGCACAGTTTTAATTACCTCTAAATACTGCCTACCACAGACATAGAAAAAGTGAAATGTTAATGCAGCATTAAACAATAAAGAAGTTGCTTTAGAGACACAGACTGAAATTATGTTGCTAAAGTGTAGGGAGCCAAAAGTCTAAGAAATTGGATTTATTGTAAAAATATTTTATCAAATAAAAATTAAAATGACACAATGAGAAAAATTTTAAGTCTTTAATATAACCTAAGTGCTACTTAAGCTTTATTTTCTTAGACTTGTATTAACTTCTCACCTGTAACAGCTGCTACTCCATCCATCAACTTATCAAGATCAACTTCTTCTTTATCTGTAACAGCAGGAACAAACATGAACAAGAAAGTCACAGAAAAGAAAGCATAAAACCTACCACATCAGCTATTTTGTATGAATGCTCATGAGTTAAGACTCAGTTTTATGTTTTTTAAATCCAAACAGCACAAGGAGGACATTGTACTGTATTCAAATGATACGAAACTCAAATTCTGGGTCCATGTCAAGTTCTCTGTCAATGTGGACATTTGTGTACACACTGACTAGGGCTGCCTTAGTGCCACAATCCAGACGTGAATACAGTGACAGAATATTAGTCAGTGAATCCTGCACTTTACATGATTGTCTGACTTTATAAAAGCACAGCCAGAATCTGCCCTAGAGGGCAGCCTCTATGGAGACTACACTGCACTCTTTTACTTGCTGAGGGCCACTAGGTACATAAAAATGTTCAGTATTTGTGGTCTGGGAGGTGGCGCCATGGATAAAGCACTGGACTCCTAGGCAGGAGGTCCTAGGTGTGATCCCTGGCAGCACATGTACCAGAGTGATGTCTAGTGCTTCCTCTCTTTCCTCTTAACTTTCTTCACTCATTAAGACAATAAAAATCACAATCATCCATATTTCTTTTAGAAAAACAGTGTTCCAGCCCAGGCTATGACATCAGAGTATCTAGAAGGGGGAAGGTTCACATGAGGTTGGAGCGGTGCTGCAGTGTCTCTCTCTCTCTCTCTCACTCTCTCTCTCGCTAGCTGACTTTCACCTTCTATCTAGAGAAAACAAAAGGAACTGGTCACAGGCAGTGGAGCCATGCAGACACCAAGCTCCAGCAGTGATGGTGATGAAAAAAACTATGTCTGAGCAGTGATCACTTTACAGAGACAAATAGTATTGTGATTTAAACAGGAAACAGAATTTTTCGAATAAGCAGAATGTGGAAAGTAGATTCAAGAATGTCCTATAATTTTTAAAAAATTTATGTATTTATTTAAGAAAGGAGATTTTAACAAAATCATAGGATGGGGGGGGTTCAACTCCACACAATTCCTGCCACCCAATCTCCATATCCCATCCCCTCCCTAATAGCTTTCACATTCTCTATCCCTCTGGGAGCATGGACCCAGGGTTGTTGTGGGGCAAGCACACTATAACTGTGCAGCATTATTTGCTATCAACAGCAAAACATACTGATAACTTACAATTATTTCCAGGAGCCCTTTTTTCTAATGACTACAGAATGGACTTGACTCCAGGATCTTTAATTTCTTTTTATGTCAATGATGCTCACTGCAAAACTAATCACCTGAATTTCATAAAGAAAGCTCAACTGAAAGGCTGAGAAGTGACTCCGGCACTCACCACTAAATGGTAGGTCTTCCATTAGCTTCTCAAGCTCCTTTTCTGTGAGCCTTACTCCCACGTTTTCTAGAAAACTGTTGACTCTACTTCTCTTGACTTTTCCTCCTTAAGAAAAAGGACATGAGGAGAGAGCAAAATTACCAGAATAGGAGAGGAAGCAATGTTGATGGTAGTTCATCCAGAAAAGTACACCCTTTACCACCTGAGGACCCAGGCTCATGTCAGTGTAAACTTCACGAGTGACGGCAGAGTGCTGTGGTCTCGGTCTCTCCTTCTCTCTCTAGTTTCCTCCTAAATATGAGGTGATGCATTTGCTCCATTTTTTATGGACCTCACTAGAACATATATTTTATTTATACTAACTATAATGAACATTAATTTATGGATTTAATTCGCAAACAGCACCTATTCTGTCTGTCAATAGGCAGAACTATTTTCTTCTTGCTTTTTTATTTCTCCAATTAATTACCTATCAGTTACCTTTCAGCCTCATATTTTGCTGTTTACCTAGAATTTAATTATACACCGTGGGTTGCTTTGAAAAATATGAGAATATGGCAACTCCAGCAAAAACATAATAAGAAAACTATTATGTCCTAAAATACATTCTGAATGAAAAGGTCAAAAGCATAATCAGTTCACAGAAGAGTAACAGTAAAATTCTAACCTAATTGTAACATCTTCTCTCAAAAAGGAAATAATATCCTTCCATCTGATGAGCAGCCAACAACAAATCAATAAGGAAAGTAATTGCCTGGGACCAGGAACTAGTGAGCAGGGGCCTACACAAGCCCCAGCTTCAACCCAGGAACTATAGCACGCCAGAGCTGAGCAGAGCTGTCTTCTCTCTCCCTCATACCTCAGTATAAGTAATTAATATTTTAATTGGTTAATATGTACCAATTGAAAGGCATGTATGCACTGATGCATTATTCACAATAACCAGGGAATAGAAGCAACCTAAGTGCCTGCTGACTGATCACTGGATAAAGAAGTTGTGGGACAGGGGCTGGGCAGTGACAGTCCCAGGTAAGTGCAATCGCTCTAAGCTCAAGGACCTGCACAACGATCAGGGTTCAAACCCTGGCTCCCCACCTGCAGGGACTACACTTTACATGAGGTGAAGCAAGTCGGCAGGTGTTGCTCAGTCTCTCTCCCTCTCTATCCCTTCCTCCCCTCTCAGTTTCTTTCTGGCCTACACAATAAATGGGAAAAAATCACTGTCAGTAGCAGTAGATTCATAGGGCTGACCCCAAGGCAAGGGGTAAGCCTGGAGCTAATAATAGTAATAATAATAATAATAATAATAATAGAAGAGAATGATGCGGAGAAGTAGTAATAGTTGTAGTTACAGTACATATATTCAGAGGAATACTCTTGGCAATTTTAAAATAAACTGTATTGTAAGGACAAAATGGATGTAATGGGAAGTGGTTATGATCTATGAAATAAGTAGAGAGGTGAAAGAAACTACTGGATGGTTTCAATAATTGTATATAGAGAACTGAACCACATAAAGTTGAAAAGAAAACACAATCTGTGTCTAAGACACTGAGAGAACTACTCTAGCTGTCACTGGAGTGGGGTTGGGGGAGGAGGCACAGAAAATGGGTGGCAGGCGCAGTATAGTGGAACTATAAACCTTTAGTCTCACTATCTTGGAAACCATTGCTAATCACTATAAACGTATGCTCCCTTTCTTAAACGAGTTGAAAAACTGAGGGCTGACAAGTGGCTCACCCAGGAGTGCTCACATGTGGCTACACACATGGACCCGGGCTGGAGCCCTGAGCCAGCTCCTGAGTGCACTTGAGGGGGAGAGGGACTTCACAAGGTTGAGGAAGAGCTGTGAGTCTGCTTTTCTGTCCTACCTTCCTCTCTCTGTCTCCCTGTCTCTCACCCTCTGTTAGGGTTGGAGAATAAATATGGCTGATGGTAGTCATGTGAATGTGCAGACATAGAACCACAGGGATAATCTCAATTAGGGATTTTAAATATCAGAAATATTTAAGTGTCAACTTCCTTGTGTCCTACCTTTGAATGACTTCACCGATTGCCTGAGTGAAGTAGGACTGATCTTCCCAGATGCTAGAATTCAAATGGCATAGTTTGTTAGCCAAAATAGTAAACGCAGTTCTCACAATGAAAATTATAATTTCAAGAACATTTGTATAAAATATGTTCAGATCACATCCTCTAGTAAAACATGGAGACTGAAAATATAAAGTATTTCAGTGTTAATTCAGCAATTGTAAACACTCAAACAATTATTTATAGACTCTAATAAGGAGGTACCCATCTCGTTCTTTTTTTCTGTTCAAGAAATTAAAAAAGAACAACAACAAAAAGACAAATGACAAACTGTCTCATGCTAATCCACTCTTCTATTTTCCTTCTTAAATTTTTTTTCACTGGTCAAAGAGATAACAGTAAAATATTTGTTTGGCCACTGCTAAATAATGAACAAAACAGTATCTTTATAAATGAAAATGTTTTGTTGTTGTTGTCAGCAAGGCATAACCAATCTGGAATCATTTCTTCATATACAGAGACAGAGACACCAGGTTCCAGGTGTCATCAGGATGCCGGCCAGGCTTCCCTGGATTGAAGACCCCACCAATATGTCCTGGAGCTCAGCTTCCCCAGAGACCCACCCTACTAGGGAAAGAGAGAGGCAGACTGGGAGTATGGACCAACCAGTCAACGCCCATGTTCAGCGGGGAAACAATTACAGAAGCCAGACCTTCTACCTTCTGCAACCCTCAACGACCCTGGGTCCATGCTCCCAGAGGGATAGAGAATGGGAAAGCTATCAGGGGAGGGGGTGGGAAATGGAGAATGGGTGGTGGGAATTGTGTGGAATTGTACCCCTCCTACCCTACGGTTTTGTTAATGAATACTTTCTTAAATAAAATAAAAAAAAATATTTTTAAATGCTGAGAGAAAAAAAACAAAGAGAGAGAGAAAGAAAGGGAGACATGAGAGGAGAAACCACAGCACACAACTTCCTTATGTGAACAATATGTTCCACCAAACTTGAGAATATATAAGAGATTCCTGTGGAACTAGCCAAAGGAACCCACACACACCTCTGTTCATAACACCACAATTAGCCACAGACTAAACTAGGAAACAATCCAGATACACAGAGGCAGCTGAATGACTAAGGAAGTTGTGGTCTATAGAGATCCACGGTGGAGCAGTCCTTGAAGGAACCATGTTAATAACATCAGACAGAAGGAGAAGCATCCACACGAGACAAAATTTCACTTACAGGTGGAGCTTAAGAAACGAGGAGGGAAAGGCAAAACACAGGGTGAAACTTGGACTAGACTTGGTCTGTGGCAGCAAGGCCAAGTGCAATCAGGGTGAGTGGGGTGGGGTTGAGAGGGCCTTGGGGGCCCAGTGCCTGATGGTGGAGGAACACCTGGGTGTATGGTGGAAGTGGTACAGGCAGACACCTCTCATGGAAAGACCAGGAAAATGACATCACTTCCAAACAATGAAAGAACAACTTCAAAAGATAATCAGGAGCAGCCTGACATGAAGTGAAGAGTCACCCCAACAAACCATCAGCTGAGCACCCCAGAAGGTAAGTAACAAAGGCATCCTCAGGACTCACCATCAACTGGCAGTGTTCTTAGCAGCTGCTGCTGTTCACTGTCTGTTAGTGCAATACCCATGTGGCTCACAAAATCCGGTACGGACTGCCTATCGATCTTTTCTCCTTTGGGAACATGAAATATTAAAATTCAGGAATGCCGCAGACTAGAGAATGATCTCTAATAGCAGTTTAATCACACAAGTAAGTGTCCTCCTCAGCTGGCAAACTTCAAAATCATTTTGATCTTGCTGGTATTTGAGAGCCTCTGTTGGACTTTTTAATTTAATTGTTAAAGTCTCAAAGACTATGAGAGAACTATAGTGTTTATCATTGGGAGCGTGGGGGCACCTAATTTAGGAGGTGGCTGTGGTGTGGGAATATAGCCTGCAATCTTGTAATTCAATCTTAATTTACTTGGAAAACATGTAACTTGTTCTATTAAATAAACCATAAATCTTTGAGAACCATTTAATGAAAATAAAAGACAAAAACACAAGAGTTTTTAAAAATTAAGAAATTATTATTTGATACTACAAATCTCATGTAACTTCCCAAAAACCAGTAAAAGCTATCTATGCATTCATGAACTTATTTGTTGTAATCCTCTCACCATCTGTTACAAACAATACACTTAAAACCCCACAGGGCATGACAGTTGCCATTGCTCTTACCATATTCTGTATTTGGTATTGTTTGGCTGCAAATTTTATGTGACCTTGACACCTATTAAGTGGTATTCTACAATTATATAGTTCAGTGTTCTATCATACAAGCCCATCTTCTCCCTCCCTCCCTCACTCCCTCTCTTCTTTCCTGCCTTCCTTCCTGCCTTCATTCGTCTTTCTCCTTTTCTACCAGCTGATCACTAGGATTCAGTGCTGCATGATGAATTGCTGATCCCAGAAAGCTATGTCTGTATGTTTGATTGTTTAAAATCTCTATAGAGGCAGATAAATTAGAAAGAAGGAGGAGATAGAGAGGGGGAGAGACAGAGCCCCTGAAGCACTGCTTCATCTCTGCTGAAGATGCCTCTGAGTGTGGGGCCGGGGGCTGAACCCCAGGTGCTGTAATGTGAGTGCTCTGCCTGCTGCACTAACCCTGGCACCCTGAAGAGGTTTTGTTTGTTTAATAGATGATCAGTTAGGGGCCAGGTGGCGGCGCACCTGGTTGAGCACATATGTTATATGCGCAAGCTCAAGGACCCAGGTTCGAGCCCATGGACCAACCTGCAGGGGAAAAGATTCACAAGTGGTGAAGCACAGCTGCAGGTCTCTCTCTCTCTCTCTCTCTCTCTCTGCCTCTCTATCATTCACCTCACCCTCAATTTCTGACTATCCCTATACAACAAATAAAGATTTTAAAAAAATTTTGAAAAGTGATCACTTTTTGGGAGATTTTCTCTTTTCAGATTGTCCACTTCAACATAGTTTTTTCACTAGTTCTTACGAATCAACTGGGTGCCGTGTATTTGCAAACCACTGCTTGGTTTTGAGCATTATAAACTTATCAAGTTTTGACTTACTTTAGAAATGTGTTCCATGTGTATTTTGCTTAGTAGAAACACTAGGCTCTAAATTCTAACAATGCCAAGACATACTGGACATACAGCAGCCTATAATTTTAATCATACAACCTGCGAGTTGGCTAAAAGGAGTCTTCTCATAGCACCACCATCCCTGTCATGTCACAGTTACCATTTCTCTCCTGTAGTAAGAATATTTCCGATTCCTCAGCAAATTTCCTGGGGTCTCATAGGAGTGACTGTTGTCACCACACTCTCCCTAGATCCTCAGCACTCACTCTTCTGACTGTCAGAAGTTTGTGCCCACAGACCAGATCTTTCCTCCTCCTACACCACCAGTGCAACAGGGAGCCACTGTTTCAGCCTTTTTCTTAGAGTTTACCATTTCCCCATTCCACACCAGCTGATACCATCAGGTGGTATCAAAAACATAGCAGGTCTTTGTCTTTAGAGTCTGTTTTCATTTCCTGTGCGTATATATCTAGAAGTGAAATACTGCATCACACCATTGTTGTGCTGGTCTACCTTTAGAGAAAAGCTTTGTTTTCTATTTTTTTTTGTTGTTGTTGTTGCTGTTGTTCTTGCAAGGCTGGGACCTCTCACATCACAACTTCACCGTTAGGATCACTGCTTCAGATAGTAGACAGACAGAGGGAGAGACATTGCAGCATTAGGGCCAGTGCATCCCCGTGTCTACCAGACCTCAAACATGGACTACAGCCATGGCAAGACACATGTCCTTCCAGATGAGCTCTCTCTCCAGCCCCATTGTCCTTTAAGACAGACATTCTAGTAGGTTTTTGCTGTTGTTTCATTGTGTTTGTTTTTGAATGGAGTCAAGGTCTTACACATCCACGATGCCACCACCACCCTGCACAATAGTTTTCATCATCTCAGAGAGAGACAGAGAGAGATAAAGAGAGAGAGAGACAGAGATGCGAGCTGGCGTGAGAGTACAGCACTGCACCACCGCCCTTGGAACTCTGATGCACACTAAGGTCAACTTTACTGAGTGGGCTCTCTCCTGACATCCACAAGTGGGGTTATTTTGTTTTGGGGGGTTCTTAGTGATGTGGAACACCCAGTTGGGAAAGCTTGCATGCTTTCTTCTTTTCTTGCCTGAGTACTGTAGCTGAGATTTCTCGTATACTACATGGGAGTGCCAACTCCACCAAAATGTATTGAGTTATTCATTCACTTATTTATTTTAAAGGGAGAGACACTAAAGCACTTCTCTCAGAGCCATAATGCTCCCATGTGGTGGTCATCATGAAAAGGGCAGAAAAGCAAATGACAAAATGCAACATCTGTTTGTGAGTAAAGGTACTTTAAATTGGTGTGTAAGAAACATGGGTCAACTAGTAAAGACCATACATAGGGCAAGTGCACAGATCATGTTGTATTTGACAGTCAAAGCAGAGAACTTGTTTTCTAAGACCCAGTATAAGACACACAGTTCTGGCTTCTGGACATGCTGGGGACTGAACCTAGGGCCCTGGAGCCTCAGGAATGAAAGTCTTTTGCATAACCATGGTGCTGAATAGGATATATTTATGTGATCTCTATTTTACCATTTGTTGTTCATGATTATGCTGGTTACCCTCCACTTGTTTGTGAACTGTCATCTTTCCACCTATCACTGTTTTCTACTTTTATCCTTCTGTGACAGAAAAGAGTGTATGTTCCTACCATGTAAAACTTGCTATGTTTACAACAGCATATGATCCAACTGCTAAGAAGAAACTGAACTGAAATCCTGTTACAAAGTGAAGGTGGTCAAATGTACAAGAATTTGATAAATTATATAGATTTTCCATCCAGTAATAATTAAAATGACAATATAAGAAAAAATTAAAAACCTTAAATATAATTCAAGTGCTGCTTAAACTTTATATTCTTAGACTTGTACTAACTTCTCACCTGTAACTGCTTGTACTCCACCCACCAACTTATCAAGATGAACTTCTTCTTTACCTGTAACAACAGGAACAAATAACAACAGGAAAGTAACCTAGACTCAGAAAAGAAAGTATGAAACCCATCTATTGTGGGAGACTTCTCTTTCTCAATGCGTCCTATTCCCTATTCCCTGGACCACAGGCAGGCCACTGGCCAAATCCAGCACATCACACATGTTGTAGGAATGCCTGGAGTTAAGACTCATTGTGACATTTATGTTTTTCTTTGAATCCATACAATACAAAATGGACAGTAACACATCATGAGATTAACCCACCAACACCAAGTGTGATTCATCCCTGGGAAACAGGGAGAGTTCAACATCTACAAGTCAATCATTCAATCCACCATATTAACAGAAAGAAAGTTAAAAATCACATGGTCTCATCAATAAATGCAGAAAAAGCATTTGGCAAGGTCTAACACCCACTTATGATAAAGGCCCCTATGAAATTAGCAGTGGAAGGAAAATTTCTCAACATAAATAAGACTATCTATGAAAAAGGCATGGCTAACATCACACTCTATGGTGAAAGCTGAAAGCTTGCCCCCTAAAAACCAGAACTAGGCAAGGATGTCTCTCCTTTCTCTCTCTCTCTCCCTCCCTCCCTCCCTCTCTCCCTTCCTCCCTCCCTCCCTCCCTCCGTCCCTCTCTCTCTCTCTCTATCTCTATCTCTGTCTGTCTTTCTCTCTCTCTTTCATTCTCTCTGTCTCCATAGTTAAAAACTGAGGAATAGTTCCCAGGGGCTTACCATAATAACTCCAGTGTTCTTAGATGGTGCCAAAGCCCTATAGTTTCTAGTTTGACTACATAATTTTTGTAAATTTTTGAGGGGTTAATGGTTTAAAGTATAGACTTTTTTCACTCCTTTTTATCCCTCTCTACTCCCTTCACCAAAGGGAGGTATACCGATTCCCACCTCTACAGAAAACCACTATGGTTCTCCCATAGGACATGCCACTGGCTGTCCACAATCACCACTTCTATTGAACACTGTCCTAGATGTCCTCTCCATCACAATCAAGCAAGAAAGACATATGAAAGGAATTAAAATAGGAAAGGATGAAGTTCAAATTATAATTATTTGCAGGTGATATCCTGGTATGTGTAGAGGACACCCAAAAATGCTGACAAAACTACGGAGTGTCATCAATAGATTAAGTAGCAGGTTTCAAATCAATACTCATAAATCTGTGGCACTTCTTTATGCAAAGCACATGAGAAAAGGGACCTGAAGGAAGTAATCCGATTTATACTGAATCCAAAAGCATAAAGCACCTAGGAATAATTCTAACAAAGGAGGCGAAGGACCTTTTCAATAAGATGATGTTATGGGAGTCTTTTATTCCAAAAGAGATGCTCAGTTTAAATCTCCATCTTTCAACACAAGTCACTAGTTAATGCAGATATATCTAAATATGCAGTCAGTAGTGCTCATGTAAAGAGATCCCTGTCACTCTAATAGCCACGTCATCATAATGCAATAGTTACAAGAATGTGAATTATCAACACAAAGAAAATGAGGGTTGTACGTTTTCTTCTCCATTCAGATCTTATTGACACTAGTCCAAATATTTCTGTTACCAGATAAGGACTCTGAGCATCTTTAAATAACTGCCAGGGCCAGAAGATGGCTCAGCTGGTAGAGCACACACTGGGCCACGTGAGCTAACTGTGTTTGCACGTCTGGCCACCACATGGGACACCTGCCTGGGGAACATTACAGTGGAGTAGTGCTGGGGTATCTCTCCTCCCCTCTGTGTCTCTCTATTCCTGTCTCTCTCTCTCTGAAAAAAAGAATTCCACAGGAGGTACATGAATCACGCCTACACAGAGCCCCTGCCATAACCCTAAAAATAATAAAATTAGTTATAAAATAGCAATCTGTATTTTGGCAGACCCAGCAAGTCAAGGGGAGGGTGAAAGGAGCTTGGTGGGGAGTAGGAACTCAGTTTCCTGAGAAGGAGGAAAAAGGGCAAGTGAATGGTGGGCAAGGCCTGCTGACACCTAACTTGGGCCAGCAAACCCATGAGAAGCAAGAAGATGTGTGCCCGTGACAGTAACCTTACAACAGTTCCTCAATCACGTGCTTTCTAAAAATAAACGATTGGCCAAAGGAAGTGTGTAGTCATCTATAGTGTCAGCACAGTTTTAACTACCTCTAAAATACTGCCCACTACTGACATAGTAGAAGTGAAATGTGAATGCAACATTAAACGATAAAGAAGTTGCTTCAGAGACACAGACTGAAATTATGTTGCTAAAGTGTAGGGAGCCAAAAGTCTAAGAAATTCAATAAATTGCAAAAAAATTTTATCAAATAAAAATTAAAATGACACAATAAAAAATTTAAAGTCTTTAGTATAACTTGAGTGTTACTTAAGCTTTATATTCGTAGACATGTATTAACTTCTCACCTGTAACAGCTTTTACTGCATCCATCAACTTATCAAGATCAACTTCCTCTTTATCTGTAACAACAGGAACAAACATGAACTAGAAAGTCACCTAGATTCAGAACAGAAAGCATAAAACCTACCACATCACCTATTTTGTATGGATGCCCGTGAGTTAAGACTCAGTTCTAGGTTTTTTTAAATCCAAACACTACAAGGAGGACATTGTACTGTATTCAAATGATACGAAACTCAAATTCTGGGTCCATGTCAAGTTCTCTGTCAATGTGGACATTTGTGTACACACTGACTAGGGCTGCCTTAGTGCCACAATCCAGACGTGAATACAGTGACAGAATATTAGTTGTGAATCCTGCACTTTACATGATTGTCTGACTTTATAAAAGCACAGCCAGAATCTGCCCTAGAGGGCAGCCTCTATGGAGACTACACTGCACTCTTTTACTTGTCGAGGGCCACTAGGTACATAAAAATGTTCAGTATTTGTGGTCTGGGAGGTGGCGCCATGGATAAAGCACTGAGCTCCTAGGCAGGAGGTCCTAGGTTCGATCCCTGACAGCACATGTACCAGAGTGATGTCTAGTGCTTTCGCTCTATCCTCTTATTTCCTCTCTCATTAAGACAATAAAAATCACAATCATCCACATTTATTTTTGAAAAACAGTGAGTCCAGAACATTAAAGGCCTGGCTGGCAAGAACAAACCAACCAACAAATCAATCAAGAAAAAGAAAAATATTAGGGAGAGCAATGGTTCTTAATGTGAGAGAGGTAGAAGGTGGCTCACTCTGTTGGACACACACATCACATGAGCAAGGGCACAGGTTCAAGCCCAGGCTATGACTTCAGAGCATCTAGAAGGGGGAAGATTCACATGAGGGTGGAGGGGTGCTGCAGTGTCTCTCTCTCTCTCTCCCTCTCTTGCTCTCTGTCTCTCATCCTTTATCTAGAGGAAAGAAAAGGAACTGGTCTCCAGCACTGGAGTCATGCAGACACCAAGACTAGCAGTGATGATGATGATAAAAACAAAGTCTGAGCAGTGATCACATTAAAGTGAGAAAGGATATCAGGATTTAAAAAGGAAACAAAGAATTTTTCCATAAAGCAGATTCTAAGAGTTAGATTCAGAGTGTTCTAAAATTTATTCTGTGCAATTTTATGTATCTGTACTACAGTGTGTGTGTGTGTGTGTGTGTGTGTGTGTGTGTGTGTGTGTGTGTGTGTGTGTGTGTACAAGTAGCATTAACCCATAGTCACATATTTGGTGATTTAAAAACCTTTTCCTGCTAAGTTATTAAATATGTTAACCCCAAATCTGTCCCAAAGAATTGATGTCAAAGACTTAAGCATCATAATTCATTCACTTGACTTCAGAAAAGTAGACTACAACTAGTTGTAATATAAATAAATGTGTATATATATACATAGATTTACTTCTAAAGAACATGCAAAAGGCTACCAAATTTGAGGCTATTTATAAATAACTATATCTTAGATGCTCACAGGACTCATTGCTTCTGGTACCCTGGTTCAATATTGTATGTGATTTAATACTTAAAAAATCATTATTAGAAATGCATGGACAAATTAACCCCAGTGTTGGAATTCAATGAGTTTACACATTTGAAACATTAAGTGCTTAAAGCAATTACATGACACTTGAAATCCTAAAAAGGGATATTTCAAATAAATCAAGTTGCCAAGTATCCTGGTTATTAGAATATTTATCCAATGCATTCCTAACCTACAAGACAGCAAGGAACATTCCTCATTTCTTAAAAATCTGTATTTTGGGAGTCGGGCTGTAGCGCAGCGGGTTAAGTGTAGGTGGCGCAAAGCACAAGGACCGGCATAAAGATCCTGGTTCGAACCCTGGCTCCCCACCTGGAAGTAGCTTCACAGGCGGTGAAGCAGGTCTGCAGGTGTCTATCTTTCTCTCCTCCTATCTGTCTTCCCCTCCTCTCTCCATTTCTCTCTGTCCTATCCAATAATGACAACAACAACAATAATAACTACAACAATAAAACAACAAGGGCAACAAAAGAGAATAAATTAAATAAATAAATATTTTCAAAAATCTATATTTTCCCAGTGCTAGAACCTCTGGTGCCTTGCTTGTTTTCTCTCGTGCTTCACCTGCTCCATACCCTTTGCTACTGCACCTGCTAACCTGATCCAAATCAGTGCACCCAGTGCCACCTCGACGTGCTTCACATTGGACTGTGTCCAGAGATGCCAGGCCTGGAATGTCCACCATCCAGGTCCCATACTCTGGGGAGACCGTTCCTAGCTCACAGGACTCCTAAGTTCCATTTCAGGTGGTTCAACTCCTTACAAAGCTACAGAACACAGATACAGACCAGGGCCCAAGGGATAGGGCACATGTGCACACGCATCCATAAATGAGGGAAAACATATTCCTTAGAGTCAAAGTGTGCAGGAGCCTGCAGTGAGGAGACTTAGACTCAGTAACTTCAGCAAGCAAGTTAAAGGACCTAAAAAACACACCATGAAGAACTTAATCAAATATTTTCTACTTAGGCCTACTACATACTCTCCTCACGTACTCATATATCACTTCCCTCAGTCACTCTCACTCTGTCTGATAAATTAAGGGCTACAAAAGCTGGATAAGGGCAAGGGACTGACCCACTTTAATGATGGCACTTTAGGTCACTACCAGGTCACCCCTTCATCCAGGGCCCTAGTCAGGGAATGCAGGGATTACCACAGAGACAGGATGGACCTAGACCTCTAACAGCTGCCCGGGTCCACCATCACTGGTCATCTCCATCAGGGACAGTACCATGAGCTCTCCTGTGGGCCTCTACAGGAACGTGCCCTCACTGTAGAACAACAACGGTAGAAACTGCCCCACACTCTGAAGGGAGGCTGGTCACTCAAGGAAGACTGACCCTGAAATGAGAGAAGCCTAGAATGTTCCTGGCTGTGACCATGCACTGTGAGCTCAGACTGACAGAGATGCAGAGGTTACATGGGCTCCTGGCTAAACATGAATACACATGGGCCTCAGGTCAGATTGATGGGGTTTACACTTAACAATACTCACATACTTTCCCCATATTTGGGAGCTATCTCTGCCCTGAACTGGCTTTCTAGTTCTATTCTGAACTCTAATACCATCTTCCCAGGCAATACCTTTAGCCAACCTGCATGTCAGCTATCAGACTCAGACAAAAACGTGTCAAGTCATGGGCCCCTAGGAATGTACCAAAATAGCCTTCCTAGGTTCTTCCCATATGAAGACCCTTAGTTCCATCTGCTCTATTATTATCTTTAGGTTCCTGATTATTAAACAGTTTTCCTGCTTCCTATCTTACTGCTTTTCAGCCCCCAAGTTGCAGATGCTACCATGATGCCAACCTGACTCTCCTGGGCAGAGGTCCTCACCAATGAGTGCTGGGCCTCCCCTCCCCAGATCCTGGCCACACAAGGAAAAGATAGACACAGGCTGGGGGTATGGACCCACCTGCCCCTGTCCATGTCCAGTGGAGAAGCACTTACAGAAGCCAGACCTTCATCCTCCCACACCTCATAAAGATCTTTAGTCCATGCTCTCAAAGGGATAACGAATAGGAACGCTACCAATGGAGGGGATGGGATAGGGAACTCTGGTCATGGGATCTATATGGAATTGTACCTCTCTTCTCATACAATCTTGTCAATCTGTATTAAATCAGTCATTCAGAAAAACAAGCTAAGGAATGCAGTATTCTGCTTTAATAACCAACATTAAATGATAAAACACAGTTACTATCCTAGACTATATAATAAGTTATGATTGGAATGTAACAAAAAATCATACAAGACAAGTATGTTGGAACATAAGCATGTCTGAGTATTTTCTAAACAAACACCCTAGTAACTGTGCAGCATTATTTGCTATCAACAGCAAAACATACTGATAACTTACAATTATTTCCAGGAGCCCTTTTTTCTATTAACTACAGAATGGACCTGAATCCAGAATCTTTAATTTCTTTTAATGTCAGTGATTCTCATTGTAAAAACTAAGCACCTGAATTTCATAAAGAAAGCTCAACTGAAAGGCTGAGAAGTGACTCCGGCACTCACCACTAAATGGTAGGTCTTCCATTAGCTTCTCAAGCTCCTTTTCTGTGAGCTTTACTCCCACGTTTTCTAGAAAACTGTTGACTCTACTTCTCTTGACTTTTCCTCCTTAAGAAAAAAGGACATGAGGAGAGAGCAAAATTACCAGAATAGGAGAGGAAGCAATGTTGGATGGTAGTTCATCCAGAAAAGTACACCCTTTACCACCTGAGGACCCAGGCTCATGCCAGTGTAAACTTCACGAGTGACGGCAGAGTGCTGTGGTCTCGGTCTCTCCTTCTCTCTCTAGTTTCCTCCTAATTATAAAGTTATACATTTTCCTCCATTTTGTTTTTACTAGATCTCACTAGAACTTTTTTTTATTAATAATAACATTAGTGAACATTAATTTATGGATTTAATTATGTCATAAAAATGCTCCTCTGTCAGTAAGAGGAAACTAATTTCTTCTTACCTTATTATTCCATATAACCCTATATCTGTTACCTATGTGTCTCATATTTTGTTGTTTACTTTAAATTTGGATTATACCTTGAGGCTTAAGCTTTGAAAAAGGTGTGAACACAGAACCTCATGAAAAGATTAAAAAATGAAAACGTGTGGTGCAAAACGCAAGGACTGTATAAGGATCCCGGTTCGAGCCCCCAGCTCCCCACCTGCAGGGGAGTCTTTTCACAGGTGGTGAAGCAGGTCTGCAGGTGTCTGTCTCTCTCCCCTTCTCTGTTTTCCATTCCTCTCTCCATTTCTCTCTGCCCTATCGAACAATGATCATTTTGTCACAGGCATTTTGCCTTTTAATTATTTCCGGACTTTTGTTATTGTCCCTTGACACAAATAGAAAAATCTTTAATTTACTGTTACTTTATAACTTCTGCTGTATTTTTTTCTATCTTTGTTTATTTATTGGATAGAGACAGTCAGAAATTGACAGGGAAGGGGGTGATCAAGTGGGAGAGAGATAGAGATGCACCTGCAGCATTGCTTCACCACTTGCAAAGCTTTCCCCCTGCAGGCGGCGACTGGGGGTTCTAACCAGAGTCCTTGCACACTGCAACATGTGTACTCAACCATGTGCATCACCACCCAGCCCCTACTTCTGTTGTATTTTCAAATTTAATTGTTCATGTCTCAAAGACTTTGAGGAACTAAAGGTTATCATTAGGATGGTGGAGGCACAGAATTTAGGAGGTGGGTGTGTGTGGGACTATAGCCTATAATCTTGTAATCCACTGTTAATTACAACTTTAAAAAATTCATTGGATAAGTATTTAAATTGCTCAATTACATAAATTTTAACACTTTGAAACTATTTGATGAAGATGCATCAAGGCAAATACTATAGATTTTGGATCAACTAGAAAGTACTTATAGCTATGCAATCATGAATCCCTTTCTCATATAAGCCCATCTCTGCCTCTTGTATGCTTTTAAGTCTGTTTTCTCTGAGAAAAGTGTGATCATCTCTGCTCTCCTTCAATTTCATTCATATATGCCTTTTGCCATTCCATTTCTATAGCTGAGTCTATAAGGATACATATATATGATTTTATTGTAATATATATAACAATTTATAAAATACATAATATGACATATACTTATTAAAACATATGTGCTACAATCCATGATGTAACTTTATAAATGCCTCTGGAAACTTGCCTCCAACAGAGAAGCAAAAGCAAAAATGAGCAAATGACTGCATTAAATGTAAAGGATTCTGTACAGTACAAGAATCTGTCCAAAAGGAGACATCCTACTGAATGGGAGTATATATTGGACCTCATAGTCAATCAAGGGGCTAATATCCAAAGCATCTTTTTAAACTTAGGCAATTCTATCAAAACGAGCAGGAGACTTAGACACTTCTCCAGAGAAGATATTAATAGGCAAGTGAAGAGGTCTTAATCACCCCTTATTATTAGTGAATTGTAATCAAACAACATTCTCACACCTGTAGGAGGGGCTATTACAGAAAAGAAACAAACTTTGGGGAAGATGTGGACAGAAGGAAGCACTGCATACTTGGTTTGGTGGGAAGTAGACAATGTAGTCATTTTGAATAGCAGTATGAAGAACTCTCAAATAATCAAATACAGAAATCCACACTACTGAGTCATCCTACATCTGGGTAGGTTTGATTTTGCATGTTGTAATTATGATTTAAAGTACTGCTGTCCCAATTTGTAATAGCCAAAACCTGGAATAACCTAAGTGTCCAACAACAGATGAGGGGCTAAGAAAGTTGTGGTCTAAACTATCAAATGGCTTCATTCATATGTGGAATCTAGAGATCTGGTTTACATAAACTCGCCAAAGGGAGAAAAAATTCAAACAGAATAGAAAAAAGTAAATTGTAAGATTTAGGAGAACTCTGATGGTTATCGTTAGGGGGCGAGAGGGTAGGACTATAGACCGTTTGTGGTGGGTGTGATGTGGAACTATAAATTGTAATATTACAATAAATAATTAATAACAAATTTTTTTAAAAAATAAAGCTGTAGTCTATATACACAATGGAGTATTGCTCAGCTATCAAGAATGATGAAGTCACCTTCTTTGCCTCATCCTGGATGGAGCTTGAAGGAATCATGTTATGTGAGATCAGCCAGAAAGAGAAGGGTGAATCTGGGGTGATCTCACTCATGGACAGAGGCTGAGAAATAAAAACAGGAGGGAAACACAAAGCACAACTTGAACTGGGCTTGTTGTATTGCACAAAGTAAAGGACTCTGGGGCAGTGAGGGAAGGGTAGAGGGCTTTCAGGTCTCGGTGCATACTAGTGGAGGAGGACCTAGGCTGAGGTGGAGTATTTTGCTGAAAACTAAGAAATTTAACACATGGATCAGCAACTGTAGTAACTGTAAGCCATTCACCCCACCACCACCAATAAGAAAAAAGCACAGGTGTCCTATAGACTGTCCTATGTTGACATAAACACTCTACAACTCTATAATCTGGTATTCAATGTAATATTTAAAATGTAGCTAGTGTGACTGAAGAGCTATATTTTCAGTTTTATATAATTGGAGAGCCAAGTATAAAATATGTCTTACTTTAGGATGTGTTATTGTCCTAAGAATAAAGCATCCTGTGCAAATTTTTAAGTAGGAAAATTTCATAAATATTTGCTGTGGCCCTGTTAGTCTTAAACCCTGTGACAACCACTTGCCCAGTGAAGCTCTGAAAATTCTGTTTATACAAATGAAGAAATGTGATGTACTGAACACTGTACTTTTGAGTTCAAGTGCAATGTCTATTTTATCTACCATTTTACCTCTAGCATTTAAGACATAAGACCTGATATACAAAGCTCAATAAATATTGCTGTGTAAATGTAAGAGTGGTGGGGAAAGTATCTATTTTAGATTAATTAGAAGAAAAATCATTCTTACATAAGCCAAATAAGTAGCATGAAAGGCACCAGGATCATACCTTACATTCTGTAAGGGCACAATGATGACTAAGTCACTCACCATCAACTGATTTTTTTCCCAGTGTTTCCTGACCTGTAGTGTTTATAACCCCGTCTGAGGCTTTGTCAAGCTCTCCACCTGAAAGTTTGATTGCCATGTTCTCAAGAATAGTGTCAAGGCCATTACCATTAACTGGCAACTCTAAAAAAGGGAAATATATGAGAAAACTTAAGTCAAAGTCAACATATAGCAAGTTTTAAATCCCATGTGCCTAGTTGCCAATTGCCTGTTAAAAAGAGACTAGAGGCATTTTTAGCGTCTGAAGAGTGGCGATTCATGGGTCAACCTTTTAATTTACATTTAATACTGAGGATAAGTTTACAGAACAAAGGATATTGAACGAGGGTTAAAAACTCACTCAAAATAGCAGTTTTAATTAGAAATATTTACACTATTTAATAGAATTCAGTTTAGGTCTAATAGCATAGACTTTATGCATAGACCTCAATTTTAGTATTTCTATAGCTAAAATTAAGGTGATTTTAAAATTAAGGTTTTATTTTAAACAATAAAACATGGGATATTTTCCATTAACATACATGTATTAAAATGAATTTTAAAATATTTATGATGACAGAAAGAAAATTTTAATAACAAGGAAATAACAAAGCACAAGATTCTTAATCTTACTGGGTTGCCTCCACTCACCTCTTACAGCTGTCACACAACTCAGCAACCTATTCCTGTATGTCTTTCCATTAGCTGTAGCTGTAAAAAATACATAAAGAAGAAATACAGAAAGAAGTTGATACTAAGGCAATAATTAATATTCAAGTTCAGAAATATTGACCATAAAATAATTTACTCTTCAGCTTCACATAGTACCTTCTTTAAAAAGATAAGAGAAAAATGAGAACAAAAATCTTTCCTGTTTGTTTTTGTTTAATTACTTGGATTGCTGAGATCTGGCTTGCGGTGGTTCTGGGCATTGAACTTGGGACCTCCTACACCTGGGAACTTCCAGGAATGAAAGTTGTTTCACATAAACATTATACTGTCTCCCCAGCCCTACACACAAAACTCTAAATATGCCATATCTTTCAATTATTTAGTAGATGAGACAGTTATTAATACCTGTAATGCTAAAGCAAAAACATTTCCTTATCTTGTTTTTTTTTTTCTGACTCTACTTTTTTCTCCCATACTATGTACCTCTTTTCCCTGCTATTTTCTAACTGAAAACATCTCTATGGAATGGAAGTTAAAAATCAGCATTCCTATATCCTAATGGCAAGATTTATGAGGTTATTAATTTATAATTTTTACATTAAATTTATTCCTAAGTAATAGAAATGGATATCTCTGAAATGAAGAACATGCTAGTATCTATATTAAAATAACATAATAAATATAACTTATTAGGTAGTGGGATGTAATCTTAATTTAAATCAAGATATGATTTATAGTTGTAATGTCAATACACCCCTGCTGCCTATATCAACTCCTTGAAGGCAATACTTACCTTCTTCAATTGCACCCTGACTTTTTTTTTAACATTTATTTATTCCCTTTTGTTGCCCTTGTTGTTTTTTCATTGCTGTCGTTGTTGCATAGGACAGAGAGAAATGGAGAGAGGAGGGGAAGACAGGGAGCAGGAGAGAAAGATAGACACCTGCAGACCTGCTTTACGGCCTGTGAAGCAACTCCCCTGCAGGTGGGGTGCCAGGGGTTCAAATCAGGATCCTTATGCCGGTCCTTGTGCTTTGTGCCATGTGCGCTTAACCCGCAGGACTCCCACACCCTGGCTTTTTAAATACCCACCATTAGCTGAAAGTAACTTGTCTAGCTCCAGCTGTTGTCTTGGTGTGAGGTTTATTCCCATATCTCTTATTGTGGGACCCACATCACGAAGGTCAATTTCTCCCCCTTGAAATTAAAAGAAGTTGAGAAAAATGAAATGTTTTTAAATATAATAAATTCAAAACATGACAAAGGTATTAAGAGAACAGGATACCTGCTAGACAAACAGTCAATTTCAGATAAATATAATTAAAATATTTTCCCTTAACTTCCCTTTCCCTGAAAATAAACTAGTACAAAGATGCTTCTGGACCTTTTGGGGTAGAGACATGGTTAAATAATTGCAAGAAACCAGCTCCTCCCAAAACAACTACACACACAAAATGATAAACCACAGGAAAATCCCAGCAGTTCCAGAGCCAGTTTGACTGAGCCGCACGCCTGTCTTCCTGGAGGTGAGTGAAGGCCGTGCACAGTGGGTGGGAGAATGAGAAGACAGATTTGGGTATGCACACTAGCACTTGCCAGTACCACTGCTGCAGAGCAGATCCTGCAAAGACAGGAGTGAGTTTCTTGGAACTTCTGGTGGGGTTGGGCAGGGTGGGAATCAAACAATGTACTGCCTGCAAAGTTTCAGCACTGAGGCAGCAAAGGAAATGATCCAGATGCTGGTGAATGCGTCTAGTAGAGCCAGTCTGGCCAAACCCTCCTCCTCCAGCAGAGAATCAACTGGTCAAAGAGGGTCCACAATTAGAAGTGAAGGGCTGCTGTGAGAGTGAGTGGGACAACTGAGGATTTGTTCTGTTGAGCACAAGGATCTGACTGTTTCTAAGGAGGTCCATGCAGCAGTAACACCAATGACTTCTCCCTCCACATCACACCACATAAACAAAGGAGAATTCCATCACTAGAGCCGAAGTGCTACCAGAGGGCAAACAACAGAAGATAACCTAGATGTATAATTAGGGGAAAGCAACAGACTACATAAAACTCAGGTGAAACTCAAGAAAAATGAGTTCTTAGGGGGAAATTTAGAAGACAGAACTGGAGAAGCTACCAGAAAGAATTTAGATTATTAATTGTAATGGCATTCAGAGAATTTAGAAAAACTCAGGACCAGGGGTGGTGCACCTGTTTGAGAGCACATGTTACAGTGGGCAAGGACTCCAGTTCGAGCCCCTGGTCTCCACCTGCAGGGGGAAGCTTTGCTAGTGATGAAGCAATGCTGCAGGTATCTCGCCTTCTCTCTCCCTATCTCCCCATTTCTCATAATTTCTGGTCGTTTCTATACAAAAAAGATAGATAATAAAAAATTCAAAAATTTAGAAAAAGTCAGTACCAAGTGTTGGATGAAGCAGGATGAAGATACTATAAAGGGACAGAGAGGGAGGACACCGGGTGAAGCATGGACTGGACATGTGTATTTCATCAAAGCAAAGGACCCTGGAGAAAGAGAAAGAGGAGGGGCAGAAGAGAACTTTGGGATTCTGGTGCATAATGAAAACTGTATCCATGTGTCAGTGAATAATCATTAACCTCCTCAACAAAATTAAATTAAATTCTAAAAGAGTAATTAGACTTCTAGAGAAGTGAGAGGAAGGGCAGACATTTTATTTAAGGATATAATAGTATTAAACTAGCATTTTATATATATATTTATACTTTACTGTGAACCTACAGTACAATTTATTTAACTTCTGCTATGCTAAAATGTATGGTACAGTAATGAATAAACATTTTTAAATATATCAAAATGTTGTGAATGATGCAAAGATAATATTAAACTATCTAAATGTAACTGTCAAACCCACTACCACAACAGTATATTATTCCTGTAAAGCTAACAAAGGTTGAATTCTCATTTGTTAACAACATAATTTATCAACCAAGTTTAAAACATGGAATATGGTCACTAAATGAGGATGTCTGTAATGAGAAATCATTCAACCTAATAAAGTAGGACCCCTAAAAAATTTACTTATTGTCACACACAACAGTCTGAACATACCTCAGAGAATAACATGTAATATGATGTTGAATCAAGTAAGTCAGGCATAGTGAAATATATATTACACAGGTACATTTTTACAAAGCTAAAAATTGATGATGTGAATCTGTGGCCCTAGAAGAAAAAAGCTCTTACCCTCAAGGAGAAAGGGAAAATGAGTGTGAAGTGGTGTAAGGCAGTGTTCTAGTTGTTGGTCCAGGTAATAGGATATGCCCTTTATAAGAATTCTTAAACTGGACACATATAATTAGATAGTATAATAATTAGATGGTATACTGCAGTAAGTAGAAAAATAAAGACTTAAGTCAAATTTATAGCAATTTTTCACTCACCTGTAACAACTTGTACTGTATCCATCAATGTTTTCAAACACATCTTCTCTTTATCTATATAATAAGATGTAAATGACATACAATGAATTTATAAAAATATTTTAAGTAAAAATAATCTGGAAGCCAAATAAATTAATTGTTCCACAACATAACCTGGGCAAACTTTAATCACGTAAGTCTTATTTCTTAGAGTTTGGTTATATTTTAGTAATTTGTCCCTTGAAGCTTGAGCTACAAAGTCTGACTCAGGTGAAAATATACTTTCACTGGGTTATTACACTTTTTATAAAGTGAGAGGAAATACTATTTACATCCCTGAAAATCCTCAGTTCTGGCAATGCCATGAAGTTAGGTTGTCTGTTGAAAAAAGTTTTCATTTTGACTTTGGTCTATTCCTAGAATACTCTGATTCTGAGTCGCTTACTGTTGTTTCAAATAAACGGTTACAATATGCTATAAGTCAAGGCTTAATTGTCTAAAAACAGTTGTTTCCTTAGGGAATCATTAACTTAGTCATTGACTCAACTACTCACTCAGCTCTCATTCAGTATTTATGTAGTACCTATTTAGATGCCAAGTACTCTGCTAAGTTTTAGATGTAGGAAGATGAATAATACTGTCTTCTCTACTCCAACAGTCGATTAAAGTTGCAAGGTATAAAATGAACAATCAACACATTGTGGCAAATATAGTGAAAAATATGTGCATAGTTATTGTGAAACAGAGAGAAAATCTATCTAGCATAGCCTAGTCAACTAAGGGAAAACTTCCCTAGAAAGGATGGATCCCAACTCTAACAAGCACTGAAAAGGAGTTAGATAAGGGACCCTCTGAACACTGAAGAGAGCATAAACACAGCAATGATGTGAGCAAAAGCATGCTACACGTATGCCTGAGAAAAAATGGCACCGAGGCAAAGGACTCTGGGGAAGGAAAGGGAGGAAGTGGACAGCACACTGGGGTCCTGGGGCATGATGGTGGAAAAAGACCTAAGTTGGGGTGAGAGTGTTCTGCAGACATGTATCCCCAGATGACACATGTGCCCATGTGCTAGCAACTCCACTATAAACCATTAACACCCAATGAATTTTTTTTAATGGACATACTGAAACTAGACTACTATACATGGGAGATTGGTATCCTAGATCATGAAGGAATTTGATTTATCATATAAAGGGACTTAACACTTTTCCTGGTACAGGCAGGAAAGCATGAAATAAATTTAAATTGAGGCATCATGTTATAAAATTTGCAGTTCTTTAACTGTCTAGATTTCAGTTCTGAGTACATAGTCCTTCAGTCTAAGCATTTAATGTTTAAAAATTTGCTTTTTATATGAATCACTTTGATAACTACTTTGTGAAAGCCATTGCTGAAATGAAAGAACTTAAAATGTGCCACAGATAACATAAAGTCATTGATGGATTTATATATAGGATTTTCAACATTTTTTATTTTATTTATTGAGAAAGGAGGAGAGAGAAAGAACCAGACATCACTCTGGCACATGTGCTGCCAGGGATTGAACTTGGGACCTCATGCTTGAGAGTCCAAAGCTTTACCACTGCGCCACCTCCCGGACTACAACATTTTATAATGAAAGTTTGCAAATATATAGCAAAGTTGGAAGATTGTGCAATGAAACTTACATGTCCACCATCTAGATTTTACTATTGATTTTCAACTATACCTTGGTTGTCATATACCCACCTGTCCATCTGTTTGCAGTAATTTTAAAATGTGTATTTATAGGTAAAACTGACATGATTAAGTCCAGACACGGGGTGGGGCAGGAAGTGGAGCTGGGGAGGAGAGTTTAAAAATGAATACTATATATCTAGCACAGGGGACTTGGTGGGTAGTTACACAACACATGAAACAGAGAATATAGAACTAAGAAATTCAGCAGGGGACTAGCGGATTCTGCTTTAAATATTTCAAAATAATTGGACTTTTGCAGAATATCCAAGTAGCGATATCCCAAGGGGTGTTTGGATGTGCCAGTGTGAATCCCCAGAAATACTTTTCTGAAAGTCATAAGCAGGCACCTGCAGGAAGGAAGCTTCACAAGCAGTAAAGCAGGGCTGCGAGTGTCTCATTTTTCTTTTTAACTACAGATATTTACTTTTTAATTTTTATTTAGAAAAAGGAAACATTGACAAGACCATGGGATAAGAGGGTACAGTTCCACACAATTCCCACCACCAGAACTCCGTATCCCATCTCATTTTCTAACTCTCCCTCCCCTCTCAATTTCTCTTTGTATCCAATAAATATATTTTTAAAAGAAAGTTATAATAAACATTTAGGTGATATTTAAATCATAGATATTAATAAGATAATCCAGAACATGTAAAATCAAAATCAGAAAGAAATGAGAAGCCAAAGAAACAATTTCAAGAATACCAAAATCATCATCAATATCAAAAACAGTAGAGAGCTCCAAAAAGAAACACAATGAATGTCTTTCAAATGGCAAATTACTGGTGTTCATAGAGAGGTCTCAGTAGTGTTCTGGAGCTGAATCAGAATACAGAAGTGAATGCGAAATGTGGAAACAGTGACTTCCCAAGTAATTTCCTTCACACCA
This sequence comes from Erinaceus europaeus, assembly GCF_950295315.1. Taxonomy (NCBI): domain Eukaryota; kingdom Metazoa; phylum Chordata; class Mammalia; order Eulipotyphla; family Erinaceidae; genus Erinaceus; species Erinaceus europaeus. The sequence goes on along the minus strand of NC_080173.1, from coordinate 664,455 downwards.
TTCCCCTCTGCTTCCTGAGAAGTCACAGATATGACAGGTATTCTCAGAATCAGCCTAGTCAAGTGGTTTATATTCTTATGAATTCCAAAAGTCAAGAGAGGATTATTTTCTCACTCTAAAAATGAATTTTTCCCCTTAGATGTTGCAATGACTCTATAAGTACAAAGTTAATTTGTTTGGCTTCGTATGTTAACTCTCTTTTCAGTCACCACGTTCCAGATGCCATCAGGATGCTGGCCAGGCTTCCTTGGATTGAAGAACCACCAATGTGTCCTGGAGCTCAGCTTCCCCAGAGACACACCCTACTAGGGAAAGAGAGAGGCAGACTGGGAGTATGGACCAACCAGTCAACGCCCATGTTCAGCGGGGAAGCAATTACAGAAGCCAGACCTCCCACCTTCTGCATCCCACAATGACCCTGGGTCCATGCTCCCAGAGGGATAGAGAATGGGAAAGCTATCAGGGGAGGGGGTGGGATATGGAGATTGGGTGGTGGGAATTGTGTGGAGTTGTACCCCTCCTACCCTATGGTATTGTTAATTAATCCTTTCTTAAATAAAAAATAAAAAATAATAAAAAAAGAAATACTCATGCATAAATTCTTATAATCAAACTTTTGTAAAGGACTTCTTAATTCTAAATGAGTCTATATATTCTTAAGTCTCATATAAGAATATATATTATGGGAGTCGGGCTGTAGCGCAGCGGGTTAAGCGCAGGTGGCGCAAAGCACAAGGACCGGCATAAGGATCCCGGTTTGAACCCCGGCTCCCCACCTGCAGGGGAGTCACTTCACAGGCGGTGAAGCAGGTCTGCAGGTGTCTATCTTTCTCTCCTCCTCTCTGTCTTCCCCTCCTCTCTCCATTTCTCTCTGTCCTATCCAACAACGACAACAACAACAATAAAACAACAAGGGCAACAAAAGGGAATAAATTAATAAAATAAATATTTAAAAAAATAAAAAAAGAATATATATTATATGCAAGTAATATATATTCTACTATATTATATATACTATATATAAAGAACATAAAGAATATATATTATATATTCCTATTTATTATATAATAAGTCTTATATTCTTATATCTATATGAGTCACCATCAGCTGGAAGGCTTCTTTTCAGCATTTCAAGTTCTTCTTTGTTGAGTTCTACCCCCATGTTTTTCAGTATGTCATCCAGTTCTTTTATATCAATCACTTCTCCTTAACAAAGAGAAAGAAATATAAAAGTTCCAATGAATGCTGAAAATATTTCATTTATTTTTCCTTTAGCTACAGGTATTTTAAGGGCAGAAATATATACACACATCCCAGAAACTGTTTGATACACAGAGATTCAATACAGCTCAAGTTAAGCTCTTAATGTTTTTGGAGGAATAGCTATACACACCATGACTTTTTTAAAATTTCTTTATTGAGGAATTAATGTTTTACATTCGAAAGTAAGTACAATAGTTTGTACATGCATAACATTCCCCAGTTTTCTATATAACAATACAACCCCCACTAGGTCCTCTGTCACCCTTTTGGGACCTGTATTCTCCCCCCCCACACACACACACACCCCAAGTCTTTTTCTTTGGTGCAGTACGTCAATTCCAGTTCAGGTTCTACTTGTGTTTTCTCTTCTGATCTTGTTTTTCAACTTCTACCTGAGAGTGAGATCATCCCATATTCATCCTTCTGTTTCTGACTTATTTCATTTAACATGAATTTTTCAAGGTCTATCCAAGATCGGCTGAAAATGGTGAAGTCGCCATTTTTTATAGCTGATTAGTATTCCATTGTGTATATAGACCACAACTTGCTCAGCCACTCATCTGTTGTTGGACACCTGGGTTGCTTCCAGGTTTTGGCTATTACAAATTGTGCTAAGAACATATGTGTACACAGATATTTTTGGATGGGTGTGTTGGGTTCCTTAGGATATATCCCCAGGAGAGGAATTGCAGGGTCATAGGGTAGGTCCATTTCTAGCCTTCTGAGAGTTCTCCAGACTGTTCTCCACAGAGGTTGGACCAATATACATTCCCACCAGCAGTGCAGGAGGTTTCCTTTGACCCCACACCCTCTCCAGCATTTGCAGCTGTTAACTTTTCTAATGTGTGACATTCTCACAGGAGTGATGTGGTATCTCTTTGTTGTCTTTATTTTCATTTCTTTGACAACCAAAGACTTGGAGCATTTTTTTTCATTTGTTTCTCAGCCTTTTGGATCTCTACTGTGGTGAATGTTCTGTCCATGTCCTCCCCCCATTTTTGGATGGGGTTATTTGTTTTCTTGTTGGTGAGTTTGGCAAGCTCTTTATATATTCTGGTTATTTACTCTTGTCTGATGTATGGCATGTAAAGATCTTTTCCCATTCTGTGAGGAGTCTCTTGGTTTGGGTAGTTTTTTTTTTTGTTTTTTTTTTTTTTTAGTATTTATTTATTCATTTTCCCTTTTTGTTGCCCTTGTTGGTTTTTTTATTTAAGAAAGGATTAGTGAACAAAAGCATAAGGTAGGAGGGGTACAACTCCACACAATTCCCAACACCCAATCCCCATAACCCACCCCCTCCCCTGATAGCTTTCCCATTTTCTATCCCTCTGGGAGCATGGACTCAGGGTCGTTGAGGGATGCAGAAGGTAGAAGGTCTGGCTTCTGTAATTGCTTCCCCGCTGAACATGGGCGTTGACTGGTCGGTCCATACCCCCAGTCTGCCTCTCTCTTTCCCTAGTAGGGTGTGACTCTGGGGAAGCTGAGCTCCAGGACACATTGGTGGGGTCTTCAATCCAGGGAAGCCTAGCCAGCATCCTGGTGGCATCTGGAACCCGAGTAATGAAGCTGAAGGGTTGTCATTCCACACGTGAAGTCTCTGGATACATTCTGGGGTGAAGCATGTTGAGGTAGCAATCGTTGCTTTGGTTAGTTTGTGATCGGCAGATGCAATGTTATTTGGTTTGGATTGGGAGATGCATACGGGAAAGTGGGCCCTATCCAAGGGTTCCAGGACTGGGGGAAGTAGGGGCTCTATAGTGAAGATGTGAGGTTCCTGCTGTCTTAGGGTTCAAAAAGACAATCGATAGTTAATATTATCATCACATTATTTGTTAATTGGGTTAACTTTGAAAAGTCCCTTTGTTATGGTTTCCTGGACAGTACCCAGTATCTTGTATATAGCTGTGCTATTGGAAGCTTCTAATCTACTTGGTCTAGGCTTTTGAGAGAGTCCGCATATCAAATACATAGCCTATATATTAAAAAGATTCAGTTTGTCTTTTGAGAAACTTTGAGACATACAATTGATTTCCCCCTCTCATATTAATTAACTACTGATTTATATGTCTACATTTTGCTAGGAGTGTACATAAACACCATTCCCACCACCAAAGGACTGTGACCCATCCCTCCCGCCCACTTCCACCCACCACTGGCCCAGGAAGCTACCCTTGTTGGTTTTTTATTGTTATAATTATTGTTGTTGTTGTTATTGATGTCTTCGTTGTTAGGACAGAAATGGAGAGAGGAGGGGAAGACAGAGAGGGGGAGAGAAAGACAGACAACTGCAGACCTGCTTCACTGCCTGTGAAGCGACTCCCCTGAAGGTGGGGAGCTGGGGGCTTGAACCGGGATCCTTAACGCCGGTCTTTGTGCTTTGCACCACCTGCACTTAACCGCTGCGCTACCACCTGATTCCCAGGTAGTGGTTTCTTTTGCTGTGCAGAAACTTTTTAATTTGATAGTAGTCCCATAGGTTTATGCTTGCCTTAGTCTTCTTTGTAATTGGATTCATTTCATTGAATATGTCTTTAAAATTTATGCGGAAAAGAGTTCTGCCAATATTTTCCTCTAAGTATCTGATAGTTTCTGGTCTAACATACAAGTCCTTGATCTACTTGGAATTTACTTTTGTATTTGGTGAAATATAGTGGTTCAGTTTCGTTCTTCTGCATGTTTCAACTCATTGTTTCCAACATTTGTTGAAGAAACTCTGCTTTCCCCATTTAATAGTCTGGGTACTGTTGTCAAAGATTAGATGTCCACAGGTGTGTGGGCTCACTTCTGGGCTCTCAGTTCTATTCCACTGGTCAGACACACCCTAACTTTTACCTATCTTTCTCTCTCCACATCTCTCATTCTCTCCCATATATATCCTGTCTCTCTCCACATCTCTCACTCTCTCCCATATAAATCCTGTCTCTGAAGTTTTGATCAGGTGCAATTTTTCTGCTCCAGGTTGAATTTTTCATTCAGATAGAAAATAATAATAACAATGATAGTAATGATAATAAATGACAGAAAAGGGAGAGACACCATGGCACTGGACATTCCCCAGTGCTGACATAGTACTCCCCATGTAGTTCCAGGGCTTGAATATGGGCTGTCTATGGCAGAACAGGTTCCCTACCTAGTGAGATGTGTCTTGGTCTGCCTGAATTATTTTGTCTAGCATAATCATCTTAAAATCCATTCACACTGTCACAAAATGCACTATTTCATATTTTTAATAGTTAAGTAGTATCCTGTTTATGATACATCCTATGTCTTCATTATCCATCTATTATTCATCAGTGGGCATTTAGGATAATTCCATGTTGGCATTGTGAATAACACTATTGTGGAAATCGGGTTGTAAATAGCCTTTCAAATGATTAGTGTTTTCGTGTCCCTTAGATGAATGATATTACTAGATCATATTATTTTTTCATTTTTAGTTTTTTTTTTAAAGATAGAGAAGCAGTGAACCAGAAAGAGTGAAAGATGCCACAACACTCCTTCCAGATGATGGGGGCCAGGTTTGAACCTGGGTTGTGCATATGACAAAGTAGCACACTATCCAAGAGAACTATTTCACTGGCCCTTCCAGTTTTTTGTTTGTTTCCCTTCCTTTATTTTTTTAATATTTATTTATTTTGGTAGGAAAGAGACAAGTTGAGAAGGAAGGGGGATATAGAGGCCGAGAGAGACAGAGGTAGACCTGCAGTACTATACCACTGCTTGTGAAGCTTCCCCCTGCAGGTGGGGACCAAAGGCTTGAATCTGAGTCTTTACACGTGGTAATATGTGTTCAACTAGCTGTGCCTCTGCCCAGATTCTACTTGTTACTTTGTAAGATTTATCATGTATGGTCTTAATTTTGTTAGGGTATATCCCATTCCTTAATTCATAGTTTACTGTTTATCATAGGAGCTTGCCGGGTCTTATGAAATGCTTTTCCAACATCCACTGATATAATTTTTCTCTTTCTTTTTTATATAATTAATTAATCAGTTCTTTTAATTGAACTATCTTGCACCCATGTAATGATTCCATTTGGTCACAGTATATGATTCTTTGAATGTACTGCTGAATGTTAATTTTTGACACCAAATTATTGCTGGGGCTCTGTGTCTGCATAGCTCTACTTCCAACAGCCATTTTCCTTTTTTTTAAGCTTTGTTTTTATTATTTTTTATTTTATTTATAAAAATGAAACATTGACAAAACCATAGGATAATAGGGGTGCAACTCCACACTATTCCCACCACCAAAACTCCGTATCCCATCCCCTCCCCTGATAGCTTCCCTATTTTTTATCCCTCTGGGAGTATGGACCCAGGGTCATTGTGGGATGCAGAAGGTGGAAGGTCTGGCTTCTGCAACTGCTTCCCTGCTGGACATGGGTGTTGGCAGGTTGATCCACACTCCCAGCCTGCCTCTCTCTTTCTCTAGTGGGGCAGGGCTCTTTTCTCTTTCTTTCTTTTCTAAAAAGAGATAAAAGTGGAGGAGAGGGAGAAAGGGAATTGTTTGGGGGAATCACAGTTTGCTTTCTACTATCCTACCATGAACACACCTCCAGAACCCCAAGTCTATCATAATAACCTGGTATCCTGACATCACTGGTTTTCTATTTTTCACTCAGATCTTATGTCTGGTATTAAGAATTATATTTCATTTTTTCTCAAGAATGTCATAATATCATACAATAAGTATTATTTTGAGTGTTTTCTTTTGCTCAGGAAAATAATTTGAGATTCATTCAAGATACTGCATGTATCAGTCAACACTCTGTTTTTGAGCAGTATTCCAGTTTGAGTGATACCCCATTGTATGAATATAACATACTTGGCATATCTCTTTGTGGGTCACTGGGATTGTTTCCATTTGTCAGTTGCTATGAATGTTAATGCACAAATATTTGGTTGACATATGTATTCATTCTTTGGAAAATAGCTTAAAAGTGGAATCACTGGGGGGTCGGGCGGTGGCACAGCGGGTTAAGCGCATGAGGAGCAAAGCGCAAGGACCGGCATAAGGATCCCGATTCAAGCCCCTGGCTCCCCACCTGTAGGGGAGTCACTTCACAGGTGGTGAAGCAGGTCTGCAGGTGTCTATCTTTCTCTCCCCCTCTCTGTCTTCCCCTCCTCCCTCTATTTCTCTCTGTCCTATCCAACAACAAATAGCGTCAACAATGGCAATAATAATAACCACAATGAGGCAACAACAACCAGGGCAACAAATGGGGGAAAAAATGGCCTCCAGGAGCAGTGGATTCATGGTGCAGGCACCGAGTCCAGCAATAACCCTGGAGGGAAAAAAAAAAAACTGGAATCACTGGATATTATGGTAAATTTATGTCCATCATTGTTTTAGTGCTGCACCAGGTATGGTGACCTGAGGACCTCGAGTTTGCATGAAACTCCTGAGTAGTCTCCCTGGGTTACTTTTTATAATTCAGTGTCCTTAAAGAGAGAAAAAGACACCAATGATATGCTCAACCATCCATGGAGTCCCACTAGTTCTGTTCATGGTACCCCCACATTGTGCCAGGATTTGATAGCACTCTATCAGCAAAGCTCTCTCCCAGCTCCTTTCTCTCCCTTTTAAGAAAATGATTATACTGAACTCAACTGTGTTTAGAAGTCCATCTATCAACTGCATGAGTTTCAATTGTTGCACACTGTTTCCAGTCTTGGTATTGTCAATCTTTCTTATTCTACTGCTAAATGAATGCACAGTAGTGCCTCACAATGATTTAAATGCATTTTGATTAATGGGATTCCAACTCACATCTGTGGGAATGACTCATATCAGCAAAACAGGAAATGGCATCTGTAGGCAAAGTTGTGGAGAAAAAGGGACTCTTACATTGCTGGTTGGAATGAAAAGTGGTACAACCCCTCTGGAAGACTGTATGGACTGTCCTTAAACAAGTATGATCCATGACCTACCAACATCCATGTCCAGTAGAGAAGCAATTATAGAAGCTAGACTTTCCACCTTCTGCACCCCATAAAAAATTTTGGTCCATATTCCCAAAAGGATAAAAAAAAAAAAAAACAGGGAAGGGAGTTGGGCATAGCACAGCGGGTTAAGGGTTAAGCGCAGGTGGCGCAAAGCTTAAGGACAGGCATAAGGATCCCGGTTCGAGCCCCCAGCTCTCCACCTGCAGGGGAGTCGCTTCACAGGTGGTGAAGCAGGTCTGCAGGTGTCCGTCTTTCTCTCCCCCTCTGTCTTTCCCTCCTCTCTCCATTTCTCTCTGTCCTATCTAACAACAACAATAACTACAACAATAAAAGAACAAGGGCAACAAAAGAAAATAAATAAAAATAAAAACAAACAAACAGGGAAGCTTCCAATAGAGGGGATGGACACAGACCTTTGATTATTGGGAACTGTGTAGAACTGTACCCCTGTTATCTTACAATCTTGTTAATAATGATTAAATCACTAATAATTTTTTTTAATTATGATCCAGCAATACCACTCTTAGGCACTTATCCAAAGGGTAGAAATCACTAGTTTGAAGGGACATGCTCACCCCTTTGTCCATAGCTGCATTAGTCACAATAGCCAAATATAGGAAGGAGTATAAATGCTCACCCACAGATGATTGGCTAGAGAAGTTATGGGATATATATATATATATATATATATATATATATATATATATATATATATATATTCATGGAATACTACTCTGCTATTAAAAAAAAGATAGTATCATGTTCTTTGGGACAAAATAGCTGGAACTAGAGGTGATCATGCTTAGCAAGACTAGTACAGACGTAAAGAATGCCAAGTGGTCTCACTCATGTGGAATCTAGAAAGCTGAAACTCAAGAACTTGCAAAAATAAAAAAAAGTTTTAAAATCGGGTCAGGCAGTGGCACACCTGGTTAAGCACACACATGACAGTGCACAAGAACCCAGGTTCAAGCCCCTGGTCCCCACTTGCAGGGGGAAGCTTCACAAGTGGTGAAGCAGAACTGCAGGTGTCTTTCTGTCCCTTTCTGTCTCTACCTCTCTGTTTGTTTCTATTCAATAATAAATACGTATATGATTTTAAAAGGTTTAAAAATAATAAAAATAAAGCCAAAAAACCCAAAAGGAAACACACTCTCTAAGACTTTGTGAGAACTCTGGTGGCTCTCACTGTGGGTGGGTTCAGAGTGAGCACAAAACTCTGGTGGTGGGTAAGGTATGGAACTATATCCTGTGGCATAATCTTGCAAACCGCTGTTGATCACAAATCTAAAGAGATGACTTGAAAAGGAAAAAGCAAATGAACTCCATTGATGATTAAAAATAATGATCTTACTGTTGACTGTAAAACATTAATCTCACAATAAAGAAATTGTTTAAAAAGAAAAATATGCACTAATAGTATTGGTGATATGCTTTCTCAGACCTCTTATGTCTGAAAGATATTTCTTCTTTAAATAAATAAATAAAACTATTGAGCTTCCTTTTATGGCATTAGCCACTGTTATCATTTGTAAAATGTTCAAATGTGTTCCTTTAAAAAATTAACAAAAATGATTTAAAAAGAACAGAGCAAAACTCTGCTACCTTATGCAATTATCAAATTATAATGCAGGGCATTTGCATGTAGGGTATGCAGTATGCCTCCAAGTCACCTCCCCAGCTCCAATACCACTTTTTACTTGAAACAGTGAGCTACTCAGACAGGGTTGGGACACTCCTCTTTAAACCCACTCCCAATGCAGCTCTCTGCCAGGGCTCACTTAGATTTACATCTTTGAGACTGAAGCAAACTTGACCTTTTTTCAATATGGAAAGAAAATATAAATCAAATTTTATAAATCTATTTCATCACATGAAACTTCAGCCAACAGCTATTTGAAAATGATGTTAACATCACACTCAGGATTACTCTATTTTCTAGGAGTTGATGTTTTCAGCGATCAAGAAATACAGTATTTTGCTACTGGAAATGCCACTATAAGACAGAATGCTAGAAATAATGCAGCTTCTGTTTCCAAAATCTATATACTAGAATGACTCAAAAGTAATAACAAAAGTGAAATTGTTCACATGTGAGTAATAATCAGGATAAACACTGCAGCCTCAAGTCATGCCAGCTGGTATTCTCAAGGAAAATGAGGAAACGATTAAAATAAACAAGGTAAGCCATCAGACTTCAGGAAAACAACAGAATTTTTGTTGCCAATGATAATATTTGATTTTTCAAATGAAAATGAAAGTTTTGGGTGACTTTCATCCACCAATAAGCTTGAGCTCTCCCAAACATTAAAGATATTTCTTTGCTATAAGTTCTGTGAGTTATAATAATGAATATGAATTAAAACTACATATAATGAAGTGTGTTATCTGGAAAAAATGGAAAATAACAAAAAATAACAAAAATGGAAAAATAAATGGAAACAGACTTTGCACAACAAAAGACACAAAGGTGGGAGGACACAGAAAAACTACCCTCCGGTGAGACAAAAAACTCACCATGTGACAATAAGCCACAAATAGGAAGAAGAGATATATGAAGCACAGAGCTCTGCTCAGCTAGATCAGTGGAAAGCAGACTTTGCTGAAATTCTGGTACGCTAATTCTATTCCTATAACTCTGCAACTATGGAAAATGAGAAGTGCAGAACTGCAGGAAGGGATAGAGGAGACTGCAACACCTGTGAAAGCTTTTCAAAGGTCTGGTGGCAGTGAACAACACATCATCTGAAATTCAGCTTTCTAGTGACAGAGTCTGGGTGTATATTCAGGAAGAATCCCCTTCTGGAGGGTCAGAACCTGTTGGATACTGCCTCACAAAGCCTGTAACCCCACAGAATGCCAAGTGGAAAATCAATAAAAGGCAAAGTCACAAATATGGGCCTCCTGACTTTGGAGCAGCTAGCCAGAGCTCTGGGGTTGTCACAGTGAAATTCAGTCCCCACTGTAGCATACCATGGGTCAGAGACCTGGCTTACAACCCACAGATACTATTCCTGGCTTACTGACTGAGCTCAGAGCTGTCACTACCTAGGCTGAGGCTAGACACAATGGTTCAACACAGTGGTTCAGTGGTTTCCTTCCTTCCTTCCTTCCTTCCTTCCTTCCTTCCTTCCTTCCTTCCTTCCTTTCTTTCCTTCTTTACTTATTTATTTATAAAAAGGAAACACTGACAAAACCATGGGATAAGAGGGGTACAACTCCACACAATTCCCACCACCAAAACTCCGTATCCCATCCCCTATTTCTAAGCATTCACAAGTGAAAATGTTAGCTCACTATCCAGATTCAAACACAGATCCCCAGGATCAGGTCATCATGAAGCATCAAACATAAAGGGAAGACAGAGGAAATCATATGCACTACTGTTGGACCAAGACAGAAACTGGAAAAAAAAAAATTCAACCAGGCTATATAAGCCACCTAAAGAGGACATCAAAACTATGGTTCTGAAGATGATCACTGAAGTGAGAAACACAGTGGAAGAAAACATCAACAAAGTCAGAGAAACCATGAAAGAAATAACAGCAACCAGAAAGATGAAGAACCCAGTAGTTGATCACACACACACACACACACACAATCCAGAAGTGCATCAGCAGAAAGTCAGTGTAGTGAATGGGAGGATAGCGTAGAGCAAAACTATCAAGAAAATCCAGCAAAACTAATTTTAAAAAAGAACTAAATAGAACTGTAGGAAAGTTATAGGACAACTTCAAGAGAAATGATACATACCTCATAAGGCTGACAGAAAAGGAGAGAGAATTAGCTAATAATTTCCTTAAATTTAAGAAGGAAACTTACCTTCAGATCCAGGAATCTCTAAAATACCAGTAAATAAATAAATAAATATGTGCTCACTGAGGAATATAGACTTTAAAATGACAAAAATCAAAGACAGAATTTTTAAAAACAGAACTAGGCACTAAACAAAAAGTCACCCATAAGGAGAATTTCACATGACCATCAGCTGATTTCTCAACAGAAGCCTTAGAGACTAGAAATGACTAGTAGGATATATTCAAAATTCTAATACTAATGGCCAAGAATACTCTTATCAAACTAGGTTATCATGAAGGTGTGAAGGAGTGATGATGAGCTCCCCAGGCAAACAAGTTAAATGTATTCATTACTACTAATCTGCTAGTGCCAGAAATAATAAAGGGACTTAAATAAAATGAAAACGTAGAATTATCTCATCCATAGGGAATAACAAAGAAGAGAAAACAAGGAAAGTCCAATGAAATCAAACCTTTAGACTCAGACTACAGAACTGAGGTTTCCTGAAGGGAGTTGGGAGGAGGACTGGGTTGGTTCCAAGGGCCTTGAAGGGCCAGTGAATTCTGGTGGGGGCATATTGATACACTGATAATGGATGTGGCACAGTGACAGGTTTAAAAGGTGCAGAATTAAAATTCTAAAACGTATACAGTCTGAGAAACCAATGTTACCTCAAAAATAAGTAAAATGAAAAAATTTGAAAATAATGAAATAAAAGTATATGTAAGATAACTAATTTTAAAATTAATAAACAAAAATCTAAATAAATGATGAAAACATGCCAATTTTATCAACCTTTACAAGGCAACTTTTTGCTTACCCTTAAGCATCTTTGCAGTTGCTATCAATGTTTTCATATCTGTATATTCATCACCTGTAAGATAAGTGTTAATAATTTAATATTCATACATCTTATTTTTCCTGCAGAATCTTATCATCTATTGTCTATTGCCTTAATTTTATAACAAAATGTAAAAGGACCCTGAAGTGAACATTAGAGAAGACAAAGTAAGGGATGGGACTAGATAGCATAATGGTTATGCAAAGAGACTCTCATGCCTGAGGCTTCTAAGTCCCAGGTTCAATCCCCCGAATCACCATAAGCCAGAACTGATCAGTGTACTCTGGTTAAAAAAAAGAGAAGATAGAGTAAGTGCCAAAGCCAATACTTGGCATATTGTATGTACTCAGTTAATACTAGCTACTATTTTATTGCATATATTGAACATATTTTATTATGCATAATATTGTTTATTATTTAATAGAATCAGAGTTAACTAAGCATAAAGTACTAATTTCATTAAGCATAAAGTACTTTGACTTCACTAATGTGTGATCCATACAGAAACTACACAAGTGAATCAACTAAATAAAATGAGAATAAACTTTTGTGATATAAGGTCCCCAGAGCCCTGCCCCACTAGGGAAAGACAAAAACAGGCTGGGAGTATGGATCCACCTGCCAACACCCAGTTTCAGCAGAAAAGCAATTACAGAAGCTAGAACTCCTACCTTCTGCACTCCTAAAACAACTTGATCCATGCTCTCTCTCAGTGGGGAAGAAGTGATAGAAGGAAGAGGATAAGAGGGCTCTGAACTCCAGCATGATCAGGTCCCAGAGAGAGAGGACAAAAAAGAAAGAAATTTTTGGATGTAGTAGTAGGGTCATGTGTGGCTTGGAGGAGTTACAGAGCATTGAACCTGGAAGAAAAAGGGGATAAATATGTACAAATGTAGACAGACAGTTGTAGAGATGACAGTCAACCCATGTCTGCAACCTCGTGAGAACTGTGGTGGTTTACAATGGAGGGACTAGGGATTCAGAGCTCTGGTGGTGGGAACAGTGTGAAATTATACCCCTGCTGACATGCAATTTTGTAAAACAATATCAATTTGCTAGTAAAACAATTAAAAAGAGAGAGAATAAAGAATGCAGATCATGTTAATATTGCCCAACATATTTCAGTTTGCATAGGACTTGCATGCAAGCAGCACAAATATCAGAGTTTAGTAATGCTCTGATAATGTTCTCTCAAAAAAATATAAATGACCCATCTTCCTCAGGTGTAGCATTGAGTATGTTGTCTAGCCTCCCTTCAGAGGCTGGAACATTCTCTACCGTTGTTGATCCAAGTTGAGGGCAAGGTCCTATGGGGGCCCACAAAGGGCTCTGTTTTGTTGTTCCTGATAGAGATGACCAGTAGCAATGGAGAGAGGGATATATTAGAGGTCTAAGTTCATCATGTCTGTTTGGGAATCTCAGGACTCCCTGAATAGGGCCCCAGCTGATGGGGTGGCCTGATAGTGACTAAAGAGCCATCGTTAAAGTATGCCAGTCTCTTGCCCTTATTCAGCTTTTGCAGTCCTTGCTTTGATAAGGTTAGCTCTGGAGTGAGGGAAGTGTAATAGGAAGTAGGCGAGGAGGTTATCTAGGTCTAAGTAGACACTGTTTCATTATGAACTTTACACTGTCTCATTGTAGACTATTGTGTACTTTTGTATTCAGGTATATATTTTGCCTAATTTATGGATACATGTAAACATATGCCCTATCTCATGGGACCTGGTCTACATCTAGGTTTTGGGACTTTGTTAGGAAGTAAACCACCTGGAATGGAATTAGAGAATCCTATGAAAGGAAAGTCTCACCCGAATAATGGGGGTGAAGGGCTGACATGATATTTGGGTAGCTTGGAACATTCCTACTCATGACTACAGAATGTGAGCTCAGATCTAGATGGATGCAGAATATGGGCCCCAGATCACATCAAATTGATGGGGTTTACAGTCAACAATATTTATATGCCTTTCCCATACTTGGGAGCTACTCTCTTCCCAGATCCAGCTTTATGGTCCTTTATGCAGCCATGACATCATCTCCCCAAACAATAACTTGGATCCACCCACATATCAGATTTCAGGCTCAGGAAAAAAAAAAAACTAGTATAGCCACAGGCCCTTTGGAATATAACTAAAATAGGCCTACTAGCTATCTACAGAACAGAGACACCCCCCCCCAACTCTTCATCTGCACTATTCCAGCCTTTAGGTTCATGATTAGTTAACAGCTTGTTTGGCTTTATATGTTAACTCTCTTTTCAGCCACCAGGTTCCAGATGCTAGCATGATGCCAACCAGACTTCCCTGGACAGACAACCCCACCAATGTGTTCTGGAGCTCTGATTGCACAGAGCCCTGCCCCACTAGGGAAAGAGAGAGGCAGGCTGGGAGTATGGAATGACCTGTCAATGCCCATGTTCAGCAGGGAAGCAGTTACAGAAGCCAGACCTTCTACCTTCTGCATCCCACAATGACCTTGGATCCATACTCCCAGAGGGATAAAGAATAGGAAAGCTATTGGGGGAGGGGATGGGATACGGAGCTCTGGTGGTGGGAACTGTGTCGAGTTGTACACTTCTTATCCTATGGTTTTGTCAAGTTCCCTTTTTATAAATAAATAAAAATAAATATATATTTAAATGAATCTTTAAAAATAAAAAAGATCGGGAGTTGGGCTGTAGCGCAGCGGGTTAAGCACATGTGGCGCAAAGACTGGCGTAAGGATCCCGGTTCGAACCCCGGCTCCCCACCTGCAGGGGAGTCGCTTCACAGGCGGTGAAGCAGGTCTGCAGGTCTCTATCTTTCTCTCCTCCTCTCTGTCTTCCCCATCTCTCTCCGTTTCTCTCTGTCCTATCAACAACGACAACAACAATAATAACTACAACAATAAAACAACAAGGGCAACAAAAGGGAATAAACAAATAAAATAAATATTAAAAAAATAAATAAAATAAAAAAGATCTATCAGATAAATATCTAGATGGAAAAAAGCAAATAAAACCACATTTTTACTGTGAACGAACATATATATGTTTTCACAGATATATACTGTACATGCATATATAAAGAACTTTTGAAATATAAATGACATCAAGATATTTGTGAATGATAAAAATCTTAAGTAAAATTCAAAATGCACCCTACACAGCTGAAGCAAACATGTCACTCAATTTCTTATTGCTTGCCATAAGAAAAATAAGGTTTTTAAACTACTATTGGATTACCCTAAATATCTAGGATTAAAAGTGTGTTGTTCTTTAAGAAAAAAAGTATGTTATTCTTTAAATGGGATAAATTTTGTAACTGTGAATATAAAATAATACCCAAATAGTTTGTTCTTTTAAAGTGTGTATACTTATCCATATACATTGATTTTGAAATGATTATCCCCAAACCAATTGATAGTATTTTACAGATTAGAGATTGTATATTTATGTGGGTTTGCCACAAAGAGGACTTGAATACTATGCTAAAGTATTTTGAAACTTCAATGTTTTGTACCTGGTCAAGCACACACATTACTATGTACAAGAACCCAGGTTCAAGCCCTTGGTCCCCACCTGCAGGTGGAAGCTCCAGGAGCAGTGGAGCAGTGCTGCGGGTGTCTCTTCCTCTCACACTCTCCACACCCTGGCCCCAACCAGCCTCTCAACCTCTTTCTGCCCCATCAAAATACAAGAAAAAAAATCTACGGCTACCAGGAGCAATGGACTCTGTGCAGGCACCAAGCCTCGGGAATAGCCTTGGAGGAAATTTTTAAAAGAAAGTTAGCCTTTTAATTTTTTTTTACCATTATGGCAGAGTAGGAGACCTCTGCCTCCTTTGTTGACCCCTGACAAAACTCAGTGTAAGAGATCTACCTTCAAGGGAAAACAACCCTAGGAGAGTGCTGCAGTGACTTATGAAGACATCCAGCAATGCAGTGGAGCAACAAAAACAAACTTGCTAATATCACATTAAAAAAGAAAGAAAGAAAGTCTCACTGTCACTGTGTCACCCCACCTCTGGGCTGACACTGCTCAATAACAAAAGGGGTTTCAGCCATTAAAGAGAGCCCTTGGGAACAAAGGACAGGTTGCTTCTGCCTTCAGGGACATCAGACAGCGGCCTTGTTTCAGTTTCATCCCTCCAAAGCTACGACACAGAGATGACTAGAAACAAGGGGGAAGAAGGGGGTAGCAGTCATAGTCCTGTTGCAAAAGCAGTCATGGTCCCTATTAAACTACTGTTTAGATAGTACAGTAGCACCTATTGACACTAAAGAAACCTAGATGCAAGTTTCTTGACATATATGCTGCTGAACACTTGAAATGTGTTTCTATTAAAAAATAATAAAAAGTAAATAAATAAAAAAAATGTGTTTCTATAACTTGAGGTGTACCATAAGCACAGACTACACAGTGGGTATCAAAGTCCTCATATGAGCAAAGTAAACATTTTGTTACTAAGTTTATATAGGATTCTAAGTTTAAATAATAGTCTTTAGAATTTTTAATTAAAACATAGTTTAATATCAATTATCCCTATTAAGATGCTTTTCATATGGATAATAACAATTTATATCACATATGAGGACTGCATTATATTTTCATTGACAGAGCTTTTCTAGAATACGTGAGAAAAATCTTTGTATCTGATATGTATATATTTCTTAGATAATACACAAAAAGGCTATACCCATAAAAATGATAAAATTTTCAAATCCTCTAGTTAGACAATGAAAATATTAGTAATATATTGTGAATAAATGTTTACACAGTACATATCAGACTTATTTCTAGAATAAATAGAAGATTCTCAAATGTCAGTAATTAGAAAACAAGTAGCTAGATTAAAACATGGTCCAAATGAGCACACCCCCTTCAGTAAAGGTGTTACGCAGGTGGGCCATACAAAAGTGCTGCTCAGCATCAGGACGTAGGGAAGTGCTCAGGAGAGTCAAAATGAAAGAACTCTACATGCATATGATGATGACTAGTAAGATTATTAAGCAAGTGCTAACTAGCAAGAGCATTAGAGCAAGTGAAATGTTACCGGTAGTGGTAAAATCACTTTGGAAAAATAGGGGTGATAATTCTTCATCAAGTTAAACATATTTGCCATGTATCCTAGCCATCATACTTCTATGCATTTCACCAAGGAAATTAAAACTCATGTTCACACATATGAACATAAAAATATGAATTTTTTTAGTTACTTTATAATCACTGAAACTTAGAACAAGTTAAATGTCTCATCTTAGGAGAAAGTAGCTACAGAAATTTCTAAGTTAATATAATGGAACACTAACAATTCAAGGAAAGCATTAGTGACACATTCAAACCCAAGAAGGAATCTTAAAAACAGCCATACAAAAAATATTACATACAAAGTACTATATTGTATGATCCACTTATATTAGCTCCTTTGTCTAACAAAATCAGTCATGGGAAAGAAAGAAAAAAGTTAGCAAGACAAATGAGAGAATTATCTGAGAAGTTGTACATTATCTATATTCTTTTTTTTTCATTATCTATATTCCTATTGCAAGGTGACTAAGTATTTTTTCCACACTGACATGCAAACTATATCTGTTTTATAAGTTTGGAATTTCTTCTTAATATGTTTGTTTACTTACTATTAGATAGAGACAGAGAGAAACTGAAGGGAAGGAGAGAGACAGGGAGACAGAGAAATACCTGGAGCCCTGCTTTACTACTGGTGAAGCTTTCCCCTAAAGGTGGGGACCAAAGACCTTAATCTGGGTCCTTGTACACCGTAATGTGCACTTAACCAGGTGTGCCATATCTGGCCCCCTATATATCTATTTTTAAAGTGAAAAAAGTGAGGGCAAAATAAAGGCTATATATAGTCATTAAAGGCTTTTAAATAGCAGAGTAACACATCAAAAGCTGTGCTTTCGAATTATCTAACAGCTGAGTGAATATGATACTAACACTACTATCTCTAACCCTATCGAATAATAAAGGTCAGGATTTTGGTAATGGTATAAAAAATAAGAAATTTTGTCAAGACAATTCAAATAGCATCATATCAGAAACTCACATAAAACCTCTATGCTAATAAACTTATCAGTGTGATGAGATTTTTAAAAGGCCTCACCAGTAGCTGAAAGGTACTCTAGTAGATCCTGCTTCTCTTCTTCTGTAAGTTTCACATCCATGTTTTTCAGAACAGCATCCACATTGTTAATATCAACCTTTCCTTCTTAAAAAATAAGGAAAATATTAAATCATATGGTAGTGTGTAATTCATGTGTTATAAATGCATGCAAAAATGTTGCTATAGGTTGTATTAAATTTTAAAAGTTCATTTTATTAATGCTAGCACTGCCTAAGCACTCAGTAAATAATTGCTAAATGAGTTAACTAGTTAATCAAACATTTTGCTTTCCAAAAAACCACCACCTTTATTTTATCTCAGACTTTTGGTTCCCCATTCTGTTAGCTGTAGGCAAGGAACTGGTTAGATCATAAAAGTAAATGACATTTTAAAGTAAATTTTATGAAATGATTAGTGTAAACACCAATTTAGAGATGTTATACATGTTCACCTAAAGTACAGCTTAGTTAATTATAAATAAATGTAAGGCATAGGATAAAAAGAACATTCTTAAGAACCAAGGAAGATTCCTGTTTCTAAGAGATAGCAAATAGTTATAAAATAAGACACTTTGGAATACATAAGAGACATAAAAAACCAGTGCTCAATTTCTGTTGTATCTTTCTGAATTCAAAGTGAGTTCCTTTTTAGGAGATGGTGAAGACATTATATCACTGATGTAAGGAGATAGGGATATGGTATCTTTTATCCATTGTTATCTAACAAAAATAAAACTTTTAAGTAATGTGTTAGTCAACAACCCCTTCTAAGTATACAAACCAAACAAGTAGAGTTGATGATAATCTGCTGGGTACCCTAGGTGGTAACCACGCTTGGACTTTCCTGAGAAACCACAAGGGGAAACCAGAGAAGGAATGGCAACACTGAGATCTCAGAAGGGTCTGCAGGACTCCACTGTGCTCAGTACATAGAGCACATACCTTCCAAGACTGAGACCTGGATTTGACCTCCAATAGCATTTAAGACAAGTGGATCTCTGAAGCAGTGCTTTAGCATACCCTTCTCACTCTCTATGAAACGTAGAATAAGAATTGGGCCAAGGATGCAGCTCTGTGGCATAACAGATGTGTTAGGCCCTGGGTTCACTCCCAGCATTGCCTTAAATAAAAGGAGAAAAAAGTTCCAAATCAACCTGACAATGAGAGTTTAATAACTCTTGTTGAATCAGTGGAAAGGCTGTCAAAACATTTCTATAAATATAGATTTAGATCTAAGTTACTAAAGTTACATGCCACTGCTTCTTCTGTATACCTCAAGTAAAAATGTAAGAAACCATAAACATTCTTCTCAAGGAAGAAAATATACAGCATTACATTTTTATTCCTTTTTATCATTTTCTATTGATTTCTATCAAATATCTGTCTACATGAATTTCATATCTAAGAAGTTTTCATTTAGAAGGGCTTCTCAGCACATGAAACCATGTGAGTTATATCTATATATAGATATATATCAACTTCACTTGACAGATTCTTGCAAATCTCATATAATTCTTTACCTGTCATCTCTATTCTCTCCTTACTGGGAAAAATATCTAATTTGCTGTCATCCCCTAGGAGAAAAAAAAAAGCTATGAGAACAGTAAAAACTAATGATTTTCAATTATGAAAAGTACTTACTATAGTACTGTATTGTATATGAAAATTCAGTATGAGGAGGCTTTTTGAAATTCAGATGCACATTTTTTATCTATTCTATCCAAATTAAAGCATTCTACTCCAGTCATTTTATGGAGATCATAACTATAAAGCACAGGATGTTTGATTTTTTTTTTTAGTTCTTTATTTTTTTGCCACCAGGGTGGTGATGGGGGGGGAACAATCACCTGGAGCAGTGGATTCATAGTGTTAGCACTGAACCCATCACCACCTTTTCCCATTTCTTTCTGTTTTAAGAGGACAGAGAGAAATTGCGATGGGAGCAAGAGATAAGGACAAAGATAGACACCTGCAGACCTGCTTCACCACTTAAGAAGTAGAGAATGCGAAAGCTATCATGGGAGGTGGTGGGTTATGGAGATTGGGTAGTGGGAATTGTGTGGAGTTGTACCCCTCCTACCTTATGTTTTTGTTCATTAATCCTTTCTTAAATAAAAAATTTAAAAAAAAAAAAAAAGAAGTATCTCCTATTACAGGTTGGGAGCAGGGTTCTTACACACAGGGTTCAAAAACGGGTTCTTACACACAGTAATGTGTGCACTTAACCACCTGACCTGAGCACATGGTATTTGATCTATAGTAGCCTATGTGATACTAAACAGGAAATACTGCTAGCTGATATATTAGCAGGCAAATAGTGTTATGAACTCATTGGGCAGAAAATCAATTCTCATCTTGTGCTCAGAAGAAAAATGATTTTTCTTCCAAAATGATAAATTCAATATTCCCTACTAGCAATTAATCAAGATAAAACAGTCACAAATATATGTATGTATGTATGTATGTAAATATATATATATGCAAAGAATAAGATAGACTAAAATAAATAAAACAAAATGGATTGGTACAGTGCAGTCAGAGAAACTTGGAGACCAATGAAAATGAAGAGTCCAAGTACTATACCCTGTGGGGCACAGCTAAAACTGTCCTTAGAGGGAAGCTCAGAACAACACAGGCCCATATTAACAGGCAACAACGGTCTCAAGTAAGTACTTAACATCACAACTGAGTCAACTAGAAATGGGGCACAAAGAGACCAAAAGTCAGCAGGAGGAAGGAAATAGTCAAAATCAGAACAGAAATTAGTGAGATAGATTTCAGAAATATGATTCAAAAGATGAATGAAACCAAAAGCTGGTTCTTTGAAAGGATAAATAAAATAAACCACTGGCTAGACTCACACAAAGAAAAAGAGAGAAATATATGGTAAGAATAATTAGGGAGAGAGAGGTGAAATTACAACTGAAGATGGGGAGATATAAAGAATCCTATGTGAAGGCAGGGTAGATAGCATAATGGTTATGCAATGAGACTCTAATGTCTGAGTCTCCAAAATCTCAGGTTCAATCCTCTGTAACCCAGAGCTGAGCAGTGTGCCTGGTAAAAAAAAAAAAAAAAAAGAATACATAAATAAATAATAAATAAAAAATATTTTAAAAATAAAACCCATGTATTAAAAAGACTCAGTCTGTGTTTTAAGAAGTTCTAGACATATCATCAGTTCTTTGCCTCTCATATTAATTAAATAGTGGTTTATATGTTTACACTTTAATAGGGTTGTACATAAACACCACTCCCACCACCAAAAGACTGTGTCCCATCCCCATCACCCACCCCCACCCTCCACCCCCAGCCATGCCCGGAAGCCCAATGGCTACCCTCCCCTTCACCACAGGGTTTTTACTTTGGTGTCCTGCTCTCGATTTAATCAGATCCTGCTTTTAGTTTCCCTTTCAGATCTTCTTTCTCAACTTCTGTTGATGAGTGGGGACATCCCATACTCATCTTTATCTTTCTGACTTAGCTGACTTAACATAATTCCTTCTAGCTCTGTCCAAGATGGGTCAGAGAAGGTGGGCTCATTGTTCTTAATAGCTGCATAGTATTCCATTGTGTATATGTACCACAGCTTTCTCAGCCACTCATCTGCTATTGGGCACCTGGGTTCCTTCCAGGTTTTAGCTATTATGAATTGTGCTGATATGAACATAGATGTACACACATCTTTTTGGTTGGGCATTATGGAATCCTTGGGGTATATCCCCAGGCTGTTTTTGATATGTTGTCTCTCCCAAAAGCCTAGACTAGGGAAAACAGAAGCAACCGGTAGCACACCTATATACAAGATGCTGGGTATTATACCCCAAACCCTATCAAAGGGACTTTCCAAAGTTAACCCTATCACCAAATAATGTGACAATAACAATAACTATCCATTGTCTTCTTGAACCCTAAGACAACAGGAACCTCACATTTCCACTATAGAGCCTATATTTCCCCCAGTCCTGGAACCTTAGGGTGGGGCCCACTTTTCTGCATGCTGCTCTCAATTCAAATCAAATAATACTGCATCCGCGGATCGAAACCTAATCAACGCAATGCGTACCATCCCAGCATGCTTCACTTCAGACTGTGACCAGAGACTTCAGGTGTGGAATGACAACCCTTCAGCTTCATCACTCGGGTGAGACCTTTCCTTTCATAGTATTCTTTAATTCCATTCCAGGTGTTCCACTCCCCAATAAAGTCCCCAAACCTAGATATAGTCCAGGTCCCCTGAGATAGAGCATAGGTTCACCCGTGCCCATAAACTAGGGGGAAAATACATACCTGAAAGCAGAAGTACACAAGAGCATGCAGGGAATACCCCCCAACACTTCATCTGCACTATCCCAGTCTTTAGGTCCATGATTGTTCAACAATTTGTTTGGCTTTGTATGTTAACTCTCTTTTCAGCCACCAGGTTCCGGATGCCAGCAAGATGCTGACCAGACTTCCCTGGACAGATGACCCCATCAATGTGTACTGGAGTTCCACTTCCTCAGAGCCCTGCCCTACTAGGGAAAGAGAGAGGCAGACTGGGAGTATGGATCAACCAGTCAACACCCATGTTCAGTGGGGAAGCAATTACAGAAGCCAGACCTTCCACCCTCTGCAACCCACGACCCTGGGTCCATACTCCCAGAGACAGAGAATGGGAAGGCTATCAGGGGAGGAGAGGGGATATGGAGATTGGGTTATGGGAATTGTGCGGAATTGTACCCCTCTTATTCTATGGTTTTGTTACTGTCTCCTTTCTTAAATAAAATAAATAAATAAATAAATAAAACCAAGATGTGAATTGGGGGGGGGGGGGAACAGTGGCATACCTAGTTAAGCGCACATAGTATAAAGCACAAAGACCATGCAAGGATCTAGATTTGAGTCCCACTCCCCACCTGAAGGAGGGACGCTTCACAAGTGGTGATACTGCTCTGCAGGTGTCTCTCCCTCTCTATCTCTCCCTCCTCTCTCAATTTCTCTGTCCTATCCAATAAAAAAAAATGGAAAAAATGGCCACCAGGAGCAGTAAATTCATAGTGCCAGCACTGATACCCAGTGATAACACTGGAGGAAATAAAAAAGGAATCATAAGTGAATATTATTAAAATCTCTATGTAAATAAATTGGACAACCTAGAAGAGACAGATTCATTTCTAGAATCACACCTCCTGCCAAGCCTACCCTGAGAGGAACTAAATAGCTTAAATAAACCAATCACTAATATAGAAATCAAATCAGTTATCAAAAATCTTCCTCCCCAAAAAGCCCAGGCCCAGATGCCCTTACTAATGAATTCTATAAGACTCAAAAAAAGATAAATAACACTGACTCTCCCCAGACTTTTCCAAAAAACTGAAGAGAGGTAATCACTCCCAACACATTGTATAAGGGTAGCATCACTCATCCCCAAAGCAGGAAAGAACTCTACCAGAAAAGAAAACTACAGACCTATATCCTTGATGAACATTACTGCAAAGATCCTGAACAAGATCTTGGTTAGTCAAATCCAACAGCATATCAAGAGAATAATTCACCAAGACAAAGTGGATTCATACCTGGGAAACAGTATGGTTCAATCCACAAGTCAATCAATGTAATTCATCATATCAACAAAAAGAAAAAGAAAAATCACATGGTCATGTTAATCAGCGCCAAAAAGGCATTTAACAAGATCCAACACCCAGTTTCTTAATGATGAAGAAATATAAATCAACATCAGTAACTGTCATATGTTAATGTGACTTATAGAACTACATATTAATTAGAGTATTTTTGCAAAGAATCTAATTTTAAGTACTGGTTCACTTATTTTTAACCAATATTACAAGGAATGCAATGAAAGACAGCTACAGTCCAGACTGGTGATTGACCTGCAGAAGAAATACTAGTACACCCTACTAATACTGTTTTTCCCCTTGTGACACACATTAGACATGTAAAGAATAAAGATATTAGAAAATTATGCTGGTACTAAGTAAAATTAAGACAATCTCAAAAGTTTATCTGAGGTTTTCCCAAAGACCTATAACACATATATCATTATCTACCTCCATTGAACTGAGAAGTCTTACTTTTAGGTAGAGATGAATATCCTAAATTGATCAAATTGGTCATAAACTCTTCTAAGTTCACTTTCCCATCCTCTGAAAGAAAAATAATGTCAGTGAAAATAGGTAGGATGAGTGACCAGAGATTGGATACAGACAACTATAGTATAATTGCTAAACTGAAATTCTATACATCAAAGACCTCTACACATCATACAACATTCCAACACCTACCTTCCTCCAAATACCTCCCCTTTTTGAGTCCTTGGCACTTAATGATACAACCCACTATTTCTTGAACTTTTCAAACATAAATAACAGCTAAGATAAAAGGTACTTACCCAATAGAGGCATATTTTTCAGTGCTTCTTGAATCACATCTTGTGATAATGGAGCTCCCACATTTTTCATCAAGGAGGGTAGGTCATCAGCATTGACTAAATTTTTCCTAATAGAGGTCAGAGTTTTCATGGGGCCTTCTAGTTCTATATATTTTGAAAAATACACAGTATGTGAAGTTAAAAAAATAACTTTCAAATAGCTATATTCGGTACTGAGTAAAATAGCTGCTACTTCTATGACTAACACTCTAACACTACTGTGCCTACTATGGTTATAACTATGACTAACACTACTGCGCCTACTATGGTTATAACTATGACTAACACTACTGCGCCTACTATGGTTATAACTATGACTAACACTACTGCGCCTACTATGGTTATAACTATGACTAACACTACTGCGCCTACTATGGTTATAACTATGACTAACACTACTGCGCCTACTATGGTTATAACTATGACTAACACTACTGCGCCTACTATGGTTATAACTATGACTAACACTACTGCGCCTACTATGGTTATAACTATGACTAACACTACTGCGCCTACTATGGTTATAACTATGACTAACACTACTGCGCCTACTATGGTTATAACTATGACTAACACTACTGCACCTACTATGGTTATAACTATGACTACACTACTGCACCTACTATGGTTATAACTATGACTACACTACTGCTCATCAGTCTACCTGCCGCCACTCTTTGGCTATTCAGAGCTGTACTCTAGGCACTATACTAAATGTCTTTATTTGTACCAACTCACTTAACCTCACATAAGTTCTGTAGACTAAGTGCTAATATTTTCCTTACTTAACAGACAAGGAAGCATAGTCTTAAAAGAGTCTATCTGTTTTTGAATACCAAGCAACTATGAAGTTAGCTTTGAAGCACAGGGTATTGAATTTCACAGCAGAATGCTAAACTCTAATACTAACCAAGTCATTCAATATATTTAATATTTAATGATGATTATATGAAATCTTAGAGCATCTGTTTATATTCACCTCTATCATATCTTAGGCTCAAAAGTCCATTAAGGTTGTGATTATAAATCAGAAAAGAATTATCTTGCAAAAAAACTGGACAACTAGTCATATTTTGATGTGACTATTTTCAATTTTTTCACTCAGTGGATTGAGTGTATATACCAACATATATACACAAAAATGTTCCCCAAATAATGAAAAGACTGGCACTCAGATATCAGTACCAAAGGAAATCTTTATTTTTATTGTATCATGTATAAACTCTCCACTCAGATAAAAAGTGAATATGGTATCATAAGAAACTTTATACCACTCAGGTCCAAGCCCCTTGTACCCACCTTTGCAGACTTTTCTCTGTCTCCCTCTCTATCTCCTCCTCCCCTGTCAATGTCTCTGTCTCTTGCAATAATAAATAAATAAAAATATCTTTAGAAAAGAAACTTTATCATAACTGGGCTGAAGAGATAGCATAATGGCTATGCAAAAAACTCTCGTGCCTGAGGCTCTGAGGTCCCAGGTTCAATACCCAGCACCACTGGTGCTATGGCATCTCTCTCTCTCTCTCTCTCTCTCTCTCTCTCTCTCTCCAAATAAAATAAAATATTTAAAAATAAAAATTATTAGATCATAAACATTACTTTATAAAAAATGTCTAGGGGCCAGGTGGAAGTATAGCTGGTTGAGTGCACACATTACAGTGCACAAGAACCCAGGTTCAAGCCCCTGGTCACCACCTCTAGAGGGAAAGCTTCAAGAGTGGTAAAGCAGGGCTGCAGGTGTCTCTCTGTCTCTCTATTTCCCCCTCCCCTCTCAATTTCTGGCTGTCTCTATCCAGTAAGTAAAGATGATTTTTTAAATGACTTTCCAATAAACTAAGTACCTAGGAGACACTAGGTCCCATTTAGAAAGCCATGGACGTGACTTTTGGTCACATCATAACCGTTCAAACTCTGGAGAACCACTCATTTTTGAGCTACCTAAATTAGGCCTTTTAAATTTCAATTTTTGAAAGAGTCTAGAGAAAATTAAGCCACTGCAATTCCTCTCAAGAATATGGAACATTCCAAGTATACTGATGGAATCTCACACAGTTATGAACTTAGCTAGGTCCATTTAGGTTAAACTTCAAGGAGGCACAGAAGTTTCAGAAACATCTCTAATAATTGGAGATGACAGTTAATTGAATACATTAAAATCATGTTATATCCTATCTCTCATGGGTACAATAGTGAATTAGTGGGTAAAAGACATGGAAGAAACCTATATGCTTAAATATTTTTCTATAGTTAACCTCTTCATGATAAAATTTCATTTTAATAAACAAATAATAGGATAGGAAAAGAGGAGGGAACAGTGATCTTATTCCTACAAAATTCAGTAAAAGGAGGTCAGGTGGTGGTACACCTGGTTAAGTGTACATGTCACCATGTGCAAAGACCCAGGTTGGAGCCTCCACTCCCCACCTGCAAGGGGGGATGCTTCATGAGTGGCAAAGCAGGTCCGCAGGTGTCTATCTTTCTCTCCCACCATCTTCCCTCCCCTTCCAATTTCTCTGTCTTGTCAAATAAAAATAGAAAAGAAAGAAAAAAGTGGGGGGAAAAGGCCACCAGAGCAGTGAATTTGTTGTGCCAGTACCTAGCCAGCAATAACAATGGTGGTGAAAAAAATATTTAGTAAAATAACCAAATATCACTAAGTGATATCAGCTATTATGAATCACAAACTTGGACATTAGGTTAAATCATCTAGATAGATTTTTTTATATTCTTTTTGGAATGATGAAAGAATAAACTGTAATTCTAGTAAATGCAAGTAGAAAAAAGTCAAAACTAAAATGTCCTGTGGAAAATTGCACAAATATATAAAATCAAAGTTTTAAAATGTCTGATAAAAATGTTAATTTGAATTTTTTTCACTTACCTGGAACTTTTATAAAGTGTGAAGTTTGCAACAAATTAGTCAGACAATCTTTTAAGTCTACTTTCCCTTCATCTGAAAATGAAAAACAGAGGAATGAGTGGCTCTCGACCCAAAAGATGTGAAAGAATAAAGTAAAAATATATGTCTACCTATTAGTATTGGAAACCAAAAGTTAGCCCTTTGTTTCTCTAACTATAATTCTACTAAACACATTTCGTAGTAACTATGAAAAAGAGCATTTTGTGTATTTTACACATGCTTTAACCAAATGGAACTATTGTTTCAGAATATTTATAGTATAATACTATTTTCAATTTTTAACAAATTCTACTATATAATTTTATAGAAGATAACTTATCCACTGAAAGAAAAGCACTGTGAGCCAAACTCAATTATAGTCTCTAAAGAAACATATATGTACTATGAGCAAAGATAACTAATGAAAGAAATGTGCTATCATTTGTTTTCTACAGTCATATATTTGGAACTAAAAAAAAAAGACTACTTCAACACTCTGCACATATACTAACAGGCAAGATTCCTAAAACATCAGTGTTTCCCTTTGGATGTTGTTAAAAAAAAAAAAAAAAAAAAAAAAAAAACCAAGCTGATAGTGTATGTGTCACCACTCTAAGAGCTAGGCCTTTTTCTCATGATCTTGAGAGTTATACACTTAAATAAATAAGAGTTTTGCTTACTCAAATAATTGTTTGCTAAAATTGGGAAGTACAGAAACTAATCTACACCATACAGATGGATGACATGTAAATCTGTGAAAAGTCACACTATTTTTTCATTATTTAAGCATAAAAGAACTTAAATGATTTACCCAAGTTAACATAGCTGATACATGACTGACTGGTATTTAAACCTAAGAAAGTTGGCTCCAGAGTCAAAGCATCTAAATGATGTTATAGGAAGAAAACACAAGCAAAAAGTGATATATATTTCCCTAGGAAAAGGACTGCATTTTAAGAGTAACAAAGGAGATTGACTCTATAGGTAAAACTTGGTAGATTTGACTACATGCAAATTGCAATCCTTTCTATGTAAAAATTACATGACCAAAAAAGCCAACTAATAAAATACAAGAAATAAATGTGATATAAAATTGCTAATACATTAATGGTTTTGCACCAAGAAAGCAAACTTAAACAAAAATGGGAAAATATATATGTGTATGTGTATAGATACATATATATGAAGATATGCAAATAGCTAATCATTGTGGTAGTCACAGAATGATAGCCAATCAATCAGCAAAAATGATCTTTTGGCAGTCTATTGATATGCACAGAAAAATGAGCAATGCATTGTCAAATACAATTCCTGACATAAAACACTATTGGGGTGTAGAAAGTCACTCATGCAGTAGAATACAGGCCTTCCCTTGTGCACAGTTGCAGGTTTAGGGCCCAGCACCACGTGGGAGTGCTAGCAGGGAAAGCCATGATGGGGAAACAGGGATCTGATGCCCCCACCACCTGTGTCTGAAGTGAAAATAATGAAACAAATAGACCCAGAAGCAGTGGTTCCACAACTATCTGTTGTTTGCTTGAGAAACTATTAATTCCCCCTCAACTTTAAATGACAACCTAGCTGGGTAAAGTCCTTCTGGTTAGAGGTGCTTTTCCATCCAACATTCCTCTTAGCCGAAAGAGTTTCAGTTGAGAAATCAGCTAACAGTCCTATGTTATTTGCTGTTCTATTGCTGAATTCAGAATTCTCTCTTAGCTTTGAGTTTTACCATTTTATTCACAGTATCTCTTGCTGTGCAATTATTTGGGCTTATTTTGCTTGAATTTACTGAGCTTCCTGGACCTAACTCTGAGTATTTGCCTCCTTTCCCAACCTAGGGGGTGTTTTCACCTACTGCTTCTTAAAAAAAAAAAAAAAAGAAGAAGAAGAAGAAGAAGAAGAAGAAGAAGAAGAAGAAGAAGAAGAAGAAGAAGAAGAAGAAGAAGAAGAAGAAGAAGGAGAAGAAGAAGAAGAAGAAGAAGAATTGTTCTGCCCCTTTCTATTCTGGAATAATTCTTGTTGTTTCATTCTTTTTCCTAGTCTTTTTGCTGTTGCTGTTAACTGCCTCCTTTAATATTTCATAAAAGTGAAAACTATGGAATGCTGAGGAGGCTTCTGACAAGATGGTTGTCTACGAAAAACTTGTGTTTATCTCCTCTAGTGAATACAGCAAAAGTCAACCAAAGCCAGAAATTATTTATACAGAAACTATTCTGCAACCTGTGGAAACAGAATTTCCAAAGTAAGGGACAAAAATACATCATTCAGGGAGAGAGAAAAAAAGAGAGATGCTTATGCCAGGAAACACCTCATCAGATGGCAGTCCATATTTTGGTTTGGTAGAGTACCAATCATACTACAAATACATAAATATATTAAATTATGCTGTACACCTTAAATGTATGTAAAATTTTATGGAAATATATTTTAATTTAAAAATAACAGTGTAATAAACATATTTCTAAGTGCATAAATTTCAGGCTGGCTGAGAACAATACTGTATCAGAAAAGAACAGGATTCACAATTTAGGAGGAAAAGAAATAGAGAAAGGAAGATTATATTTCCCTTAGAAAACTCAATAGGGGGCAGGGGTAGATATCATAATGGTTATGCAAACAGACTCTCATGTTTGAGGCTCCAAAGTCCCAGGTTCAATCCCCTGTACCACCATAAGCCAGAGCTGAGTAGGTCTCTGGTAAAAAAATAAATAAATAAAAAAGAGAAAAGAAGAAAAGAAAACTCCATAGGAAGATAATCCAGGACAAATTACCACTCAATCCTGCTAGGAAAAATTAATGTATCAATAGTTAAATTAATCACATATGAGTCTTAATATCTAGTCATGTGAACTTTTGAGTGAAAATAAAAACATTTTATATGTAGTAAGTGACTCAGAAAATAAAACACTTACTATCAACATAAGTGGATGCAAGCACCTTCTCCAAGTCTTCCTCTGGAATACTAATCCCCAGGCCATTAAGTATACATTTTATATCATAAACATCAGCTCTCTCATTGGCGACTTTGGGTAAGATCTTTACAAATTCATTAACATCTATCAAAAGAAAACATTTCCATTCAGATAAAATCAAATTCTAAATGATTATTAAACCACAATTCCTTCTCATTGGTATATATGGCTAGTATGTTTTTCTTTAAAAATGATTAGCTCTAATCTTAAAAATAAAAAAACTTTATGGGAGCCAGGTGGTGGCACACCTGGTTAAGCACTCACATTACAGTGTGCAAGGACCCAGATTCAAGCCCCTGGTCCCCACCTGCAGGGGGAAAGCTTTGCGAATGGTGAGACACTGCAGGTGTCTCTCTGTCTCTCTCCATTCCTATCTCCCCTCTGGTCTCAATTCCTATTATTGTCCAATAATAAATGAAAATATTTTTAAACTATGTATATATGTATCTAACTCTCACTTGATACAAATATATGGAAGGGCAATTGTACGGCAAACTCACAGCAGAAATTAAACTTTCAGGAGCTGGGTGATCGCATGTCTGGTTGGGTGCATGTGTTGCAGTGCCCAAGGACCTCAGTCCCCACCTGCTGGCGGGGGGGTGGGAGAGCTGTGCAAGTAGTAAGTCAGTGCTTCAGATGCCTTCCTGTTTATCTTTTCCTCCCTTTAGATGTCTCTCTATCCAATAAATAAATACTTAAAAAGAAATAAATTAAATTTCATGTCTATATGCTTCTTTCCATCTGTTTCACATTTCTCCCACATCCTTTCCTTATGTGCCTAGTGTTCTCTATGTCACTTCCAACTTATTGCCACCTCCAACTCTATTTCCTGTTCCTCTGTTAAACCTTAACTGGCCGGGGCCAGGCAGTGATGCACCTAGTTGAGTACACACGTTGCCATGTTCAAGGGCCTGACTCAAAGCAGTGTTATTGGTAAAGCAGTGTTGTAAATGTCTCTCCTTCTCCCTCTTTATCTTCTCCTTCCCTCTCAATTTCTCTCTGTCTCTATCAAAAAGAAATAGAAAAGGAAGAAAGAGGAAATAAAGAGGAAATAAATGGCCACCAGGAGCAGTGAATCTATAGTGTAGGCACTGAACTCCAGCAGTAAGAATAATCTCATCCAGATGTGGTATTTAAGAAGCACAGGAGAAAAAAAACAGAATGAAACATTTATAATCTTGTGGTATATTTCAGCAAGTCTAGGAGTGAAGAGTTAAAGAGGGTTGGAGAACAGTGCACTATGGTGAAGGAAGATGGCACTTTTGCTGACAGATACTTTGGGGACATATGAAATGATACCTCTGAGACAACAGTTCCCTCCTGAAACAGCAATATCTTATAAAACAGCATTCCATCAATGAAAATAAATTAATAGCAGAAAGGATAATCTCATATTTTTGTTCTGGAAGACTTTAAAATTATATTGTCAATCATTCCCTTCAACATCCTCACACACAAAAAAAGAAAACTTCACAGAATACATTAAATCTAAAGAGAAGTAATTTCAGGATGACATGTGAAATTTAACAATAAAAATGGTCTAATGATCCATCATTTGTCAACTGTCAGCTCTTTGAAAAAGCTTTCATTTTTAAAGTGAATAGCACTTTTCAAAATTATTTTCAACAAGTAGGGAAATACATCATAAAGGTTAGCCAGCTCATGTTATAACATAATGATTCTAACTAACACAGTAAAAACAAACAAACAAAAAACCCAGTGACCTGGCTGTATAACTATTTCCAAAATGTTAAATACATACATTTATGTATTTATGAGGTAAATTACATATTCTCTTATATGACTGTAAAAAATGAGAATGTTTTCTTCTGAAATGAAGAAAGATTCAAAACATGTGAAATAAAAATAGATATAGAACAATATATAAATATAATCTAAATAATATATTATATCAATAACATAATATATATTAAAGGTTAGGGAGATAGCTCACACCAGGTGCATGCCTGAGGCACCAGGCCCCATCCCTGGCAGTGTCTTATGCAAAAGCTAAATTATACCTTGGACTCTATCCTCTTTCTTCTCTATTTTAATCTCCCTTTCTCCCCTCCCCAATAAAAAATACATAGATCTTTGTAAAAGTCCTAGACTTAAGTAAACATAAGGCCACTTTCACCTGAGTTACAGAAATAGTAACTATATACTACTTATTAGATTTTGTTGCATATTATATTTTATATGTTCAAAATGTTTCAATAGTTATAGCCAACAAACTTTTCCTATATCATATGTACATATATATATATATATATAATGTTCTAACTATTCTCACCTCTAAAATCTTGAAATCGCCTATTATTCTTCAATGCTAAAAGTACGCTCATTAAGGAAACATCTCCCTTTTCTGTAAAGACAAATAAAGAGTACAGAAAAATTCATAGACCTAGGGAACATTAATAACTTTAAAAGCAAGCTGAATCGGTTCATCTACTGCCCCCTTCAAAGCCTCTTATGCTTTAGTACCTCTGTACTTGGCATACATCAAAAAGGACAGCAGCAACAAATGCTGGAGAGGATGTGGGGACAGAGGAACCCTTTTACATTGCTGGTGGGAATGTAAATTGGTACAGCCTCTGTGGAGAGCAGTCTAGAAAACTCTCAGAAGGCTAGACATGGACCTTCCATATGATCTAGTAGTTCCTCTCCTGGGGTTATACCCCAAGGACTCCATAACACCCAACCAAAAAGAGGTGTGTACTCCTATGTTCATAGCAGCACAATTCATAATAGCTAAAACCTGGAAGCAACCCAGGTGCCCAACAACAGATGAGTGGCTAAGAAAGCTGTGGTATATATATATACACAATGGAATACTATGCAGCTATCAAGAACAATGAACCCACCTTCTCTGACCCATCTTGGACAGAGCTAGAAGGAATTATGTTAAGTGAGCTAAGTCAGAAAGATAAAGATGAGTATGGGATGATCCCACTCATCAACAGAAGTTGAGTAGGAAGATCTGAAAGGGAAACTAAAAGCAGGACATGGCCAAATTGTAAGTAGGGCACCAAAGTAAAAGCCCTGTGGTGAGGGGTAGACATGCAGCTTCCTGGGCCAGTGGGGGGTGGGAGTGGGTGGGAGGGATGGGTCACAGTCTTTTGGTGGTGGGAATGGTGTTTATGTACACTCCTAGCAAAATGTAGACATATAAATCACTAGTTAATTAATGAGAGGGGAAAAATCAATTGTATGTCTCAAAGTTTTTCAAAACACAAACTGAATCTTTTTAATATATAGGCTGTGTATTTTATATGCGGACTCTCTCAAAAGCCTAGACCAAGTAGATTAGAAGCATCCAATAGCACAGCTATATACAAGATACTGGGTACTATACAGCAAACCAGAAAAAAAGGACTTTTCAAAGTTAACCCAATTACCAAATAATGTGATGATAACATTAACTATTGTCTTTTTGAACCCTAAGACAGCAGGAACCTCACATCTCCACTATGGAGCCCCTACTTCCCCCAGTCCTGGAACCCTTGGATAGGGCCCAATTTCCCGTATGCCTCTCCCAATCCATATCAAATAATATTGCATCCGCCGATCACAACCTAACCAACGCAACGACTGCCACCTCAACATGCTTCACCTCAGACTGTGTCCAGAGACTTCACGTGTGGAATGACAACCCTTCAGCTTTATTACTCGGGTGAGACCTTTCCTTTTATAGTACACTCTAATTTCATCTCAGGTGGTTCACTTTCTAACAAAGTCCCAAAACCCAGATATACACCAGTTTCTGTGAGAGAGAGCTTATGTTCACACGTATCCATAAACTACTGCAAAATATATACCTGAAAGCAGAAGTACACTAGAGTTTGCAGTGAGTGCCTCCCTAACACTTCCTCTCCACTATTCCAAGCTTTGGGTCCATGATTACTCAACAATTTGTTTGGCTTTGTATGTTAACTCTCTTTTCAGCCACCAGGTTCCAGATGCCACCAAGATGCTGGCCAGGCTTCCCTGGATTGAAGACCCCACCAATGTGTCCTGGAGCTCAGCTTCCCCAGAGACCCACCCTACTAGGGAAAGAGAGAGGCAGACTGGGAGTATGGACCGACCAGTCAACGCCCATGTTCAGCGGGGAAGCAATTACAGAAGCCAGACCTTCCACCTTCTGCATCCCTCAATGACCCTGGGTCCATACTCCCAGAGGGATAGAGAATGAGAAAGCTATCAGGGGAGGGGGTGGGATATGGAGATTGGGTGGAGGGAATTGTGTGGAGTTGTACCCCTCCTACCCTATGGTATTGTTAATTAATCCTTTCTTAAATAAAAAAAAAATTTTTTTAACTATACTGTATAATGTTAAAATCTTGTAAACCATTACTAAATCACTAATAAAATAGACAAAAGAACTATTTACTCTCTACCTATCCAAATTCTACTCAGCTCAAAAATGGCTCATAAATCCAGTTTTCTAAAAAGATTCTTTTTTTTTCTTCTCTATTTTCCTTCTTTTCATTTTTTCAGTTTAATTTATGGAACGTAATGTTTTTATTTGTCAGATCTTCATTCACATCCTAAGTGGTTTCTGCTTCTGAAATGACTTTTACAAAATTCGCCACACAACTATTTCCAAACTTATGAACATTTTAATTTTTGCCTTACTTGACATACTTCTCCATGAAAATCTCCTCCCTCCTTCCCCTCTCCACTGACACAACTTCCTCTTGGTTTCACTCTTTTGATTAAAAATCACAATTTTGATCATGTTTTTATTGCTTTTTTAAAAATAGTGATTTGACATTGGTCTTTATTAGATTTCAGAAGTACAGTTTCACACTGAACCCACCACCAAAGTTCTGTGCTCTCCCACCCTCCATAACTACCATACTGGTCACAAAGTCTGGGAGATAGTTTGATTGTGACTACTTCTTTTTAATGTCTTTTGTAAACTATTCTTTCACCATGATTAAGAAAATGTTAGCATGCCTAATGTTCTGTCCTTGACTTACTTCTCATTACATTTTATAAACCATCCACAATTATCCTATGAATGACTTCCAAATTTCTACTCTAGCCAAGACCACTATCTACTGTACATTTCAGTTCTATGTTCACAAGCACCAACACAAAATATTCTAAGTTGAACTCTATTACATTTTTAATCTTAATAATTATATCAATTTTTAACTTTGAATTCCTTAATAACTCCATAAAAGTTTCAGAATAAAGTTGAAACTTTTTAGACAGATAAAAATCCTATTTATCTGACTATAATACCATCTAAACTCTTCCTCTTGGAAGGAAACTTCAGTGCTATGATCTATTTCATTCTATCTCTCAACTTCCCTACCTCTAAGACTTTATTTTTTAAGGGTGCTTTATAAAGATAATTTTATGATGTCAGTACACTTGCTCTGTTAGTGTGTTTTATTCCTTTAGAATAATTTTTAAAATGCTGGAGAGTGCCCAAGTTGTAGGGGGGAAGCTTCACAAGCAGTGAAGCACATCTGCCAGTCTCTCGCTCCCCTCTCTATTACTGTGTATTCAAAAATAAATAAGTATTAAAAATGCTAGAAGGTGAAGAATAGAGACTAGAAATAGGAATGGGAAATTATCACATTATTAGGAAAGCCAACTTAACATATATACCATCAACATCAAATATTTCCTCTAACATCTGGTGTTCTTCAGGCTTTACAGAAACATTGAGGTGATCCAAAGCATCTTTTAAATCATCAACGTGAATTCTGTCAGTGGTCATCAAATTGACAGTATTAAGGGCAGTGTCTATATCTGAAAACAAATGGGTATTCTGATGTCATTTAATATCCTCTGAAAATGTTTTTAACTTTAACTTTGAGAAAAACTAATGTACCCTGAATTATAAATTATTGTCCAAACATGTATCTCAGTTAATAATATCTGATCTCTATTATGTCTCCTAGATACCAATCAAGGGGAGATGAAAGATTAGGCCTATGTGTTAAAGACCCCCAATAAAATAGTATTATTTCAAAATTAGCTCAAAAAACATTAACATTACTCCCTAGAATGATGAAATATTTGTAAATCAGTATAAGAAAAATTAAACTGACTTAGTTATTATTTAACTGAATAAAATGATTCATTAAAATTAAGATACAGCCATTACTGCAATCTCATAGGAAGATTTTAATTTTGAGTCCATAAATTTTTTCATATTTGCCTATATGAAACTACTCAAATTTCAGAGTATAAGAATATTAATCCTGAATTTTTTTCTACTTACATACATTTATTTTTGTTTATTTTGCATAAAATTTACTCTTACTAAAAATTCCCCCCAACGTGTGGGATATTATATCTTTCAGGGATACACTGCACCTAAAAGTAGATATGATCTTTTTTTTATCTAAAAGATAATTGCTTACAAAGGTAAGCACATGGGAGCACCATGCAAAAGGGAAAATTCATAAGCAGTGCTCTGGTGCTTCTCCTTCTCTCTCCCTCCCTGTCTGCCTGTCACTCTCTATCTTTAAGAGAGAGAACGTGTGCTGGCAGCAGTGAAATCACACAGCTGTGAAACCCCAGTAAAGTGCTGGTGGAGAAAAATAATGATAAGCAAATTAATTAAAGGACAGGCACACAGTGCCAAAATTAATTTATTAGATAAGAAAATTTCCAACAAATCATAATTCATAAACCCCCTAATTTCTATAAGCCTCCACAGACAATTTTGATAGATATTTGCAAACTCTTTCAAAAA
This sequence comes from Erinaceus europaeus, assembly GCF_950295315.1. Lineage (NCBI taxonomy): Eukaryota > Metazoa > Chordata > Mammalia > Eulipotyphla > Erinaceidae > Erinaceus > Erinaceus europaeus. The sequence goes on along the minus strand of NC_080173.1, from coordinate 627,486 downwards.
TTGTTGAAACAGAAGAGGATTCATGGTAAATATATGATGTTCTTCCATTCCATGGAGGAAGTATATTCTTTTCACAGAAAAATTTACTGGTCATTAAAAATGTCACTTAAAACCACAATAAGATACCATTACTAGTTTATTAGAATAATTTGAACTTAAAAGATAGATTACTTGAATTGTTAAGAATCTGAACACTCATACATCGTAGATGGCAATAAAAACATGGTGCAGGGGTCAGGTAGTAGCGCAGCAGGTTAAGCGCAGGTGGCACAAAGCGCAAGGACCGACATAAGGATCCTGGTTCAAGCCCCCGGCTCCCCACCTGCAGGGGAGTCGCTTCACAGGCGGTGAAGCAGGTCTGCAGGTGTCTGTCTTTCTCTCCCCCTCTCTGTCTTCCCCTCCTCCATTTCTCTCTGTCCTATCCAACAACGATGACATCAACAACAATAATAATAACAACAAAACAACAAGAGCAACAAAAGGGAAAAAAAAATTTAAAACATGGTGCAACTGCTTTGGAAAACTTTGGCAGTTTCTTGGGAGACTAGACATGCAGCTACTGTATGATGCAGCCTGTTCAGTCCTTTGTAGTAGCCAAACAGAAATGAAAGCTTGTGTCTATCTAGTGGACTTGTCTACACGTGGTTATAGCAGATTAATTTCTAACAACCCCAATCTTTAAGCAATTTAATGTGCAAGCAAACTATGGCATAACTAAAAAAAGAAGTACTCTTTAGTAATTTAAAAGAATGAACTATCAACCTATGCATAAATTGGGCCAGAAGATGGCAGAGTGAGTAAAATGTTGGACAATCAAGTGTGGGGTCTCCAGTTTGATTACCAGCATCACAGACAACACAGCACATTCTCATTCTCTCTCTCTCCACATAAATAAATCTTAAAAAAATCATGCATACATTTATCTCAAAATAACTATGCAGTATGTGTAAAAAAGTTTAGGAACAAAAGGCACTTTTATTTATAATTCTTGGAAATGGAAAGCAAATCAGTAGTTACTGGAAATCAGTAAGAGGGATATGAAGGGTGGAAGAAGTTGTAAAAGGGCGGGAGGAAGCTTGGGGTAAAGAAATATGCTCGTTGTCTGATTATGGTGCTGCTTCCACACACATAAACATCAGATTAGGTACTTTATAAACAATACAGGCTTATACATCATATACACTTCATAAAGATATTTAAAATCATGATAAGAGGCAATGCGAACTGCAACAAATCATCTGAAATGAAATATTTGCAACCTGAGAGGCAGCTTGATGAGTAAGATGTTGGCTTCTCAAGAATGAGGTCCTGAGTTTGGTCTCTGACATCATATGTGCCAGAGTGATGTAAGTAAGGAAGTAAATATTCATTGGACTCACCTTTAGATGCAGGAACTGGCTTACTTGTATTCAAAGTCTCCAAAATTTGTTTGAGACTTACGTCACTATTTTCTAAAAAGTAAATTATAGGGATTATAAAATGGTAAAGTGTCAAGACTAATAATAATTAAATGATTATGACATAGAGATGGGAAAATTCTGTAATTTCTGAAAATTCACTGGGAAAATAGATTTTAAAATTCTTTAATATTTTTTAAAATAGATTTTCCTAGAATCTGTTTGCTTAAAAAAAGAAATAAAAATTCTAATTATATCACTGTACTTGATTTAATCAACTACATTCTGATGTATATAGTTATAGAGTAATGCCAGATAAACAGAAAGTTGCTCTTAAAAATATTTTCAGGAGAAAAACATCAGTTTGATCATTTTAATTGGCTGTCAGTATGCCTATGTATGGTGTATTTCTAAGATCTAGAAAAGATCTAGTTTATCAAAACAAAAACATATGGAGGTCAGGGGGTAGCACAGCGGGTTAAGCACAAATGGTGCAAAGCACAAGGACCGGCATAAGGATCCTGGTTCGAGCCCCCGGCTCCCCACCTGCAGGGGGTCGCTTCACAGGCGGTGACGCTGGTCTGCAGGTGTCTGTCTTTCTCTCCCTCTGTCTTCCCACCTCTCTCAATTTTTCTCTGTCATATTCAACAACAACAGCTATGGCAACAATGACAGTAACAACAAGAGCAACAAAATAGTAAAACAATGGCCTTCAGGAGCAGTGGATTCTAGTGCAGGCACCGAGTCCATGCAATCACCCTGGAGGGCATATGTATGTATGTGTGTGTATATGTATACATATGTATGAGTGATACCCCAACCGCACAGAAGTAGCTCAACATAAATTACTCTCTAAAAAGACTCACCATCAACAGAGGCTTGACTCAGAATTTCCTGGAAAGTCTTGGTGCTTAATGGGACTCCAATATTCAAGAGTTGGGCTCTCAGTTCATCTACAGGCATCTTATCATTTCTAATCTTATCAAGAGTTTTCATTTCTTCATACAAATCTGTACATAAACATAAGGAACAAAGGATAAATTAGGAGCAAATTCTTCTTGAGGTTTAGCACCTGCCTGTGGAAAGTTATAGGTATGAGAGAAGTATTCTGAGTTCAAGGGCTCATTTTGAAAGTGGAAGTAGCAGTACATGACATTCTGTAAATTCCAGGTAGGCACCACTGAATATCAACATGTACATCCTCTTTGCCTCAGTTTACAATGTCCCCACCCAACCCTGCCTTTTCCTTTTATAAGGTCTTCTAGTCCAGACATTTGTTATCATTCAGTTTGTTTCCTCTTTAAAACATGTATGTGAAGACAGTGTTTGTCTTCTGGCTTAGTCTACTAGAATAACTGGAGGGAAATGTCTACCTTTATAATGAAGCATGTACTGAGACAAATTATTTGCTGTAAGAAAGCATATTCTAGGGGCCAGATGGTGGCACACTGGGTTAAGTGTACATGTTACAGTGCACAAGGACCCGGGTTCAAGCCCCCGGCCCCCACCTACGGGGGAAAGCTTCACGAGTGGTAAAGCAGGGCTGCAGGTGTCTCTCTGTCTCTATCCCTCTCTATCTCCCTCATCCCTCTTGATTTCTGGCTGTCTCTTACAGTATGGTCTCTGACACATAGGCACAACCTCTCATTTCCCCTTAATAGGCGTGTCTGAGACATGGCAGGATTACTCCATGCTTCTACTGTACTTACTACTTAATGGCGCTGAAGATCTAGGTGAGTCCATGAAGACGTCAATTACATGTTTTAAGTTCACTTTGCCTTCTGCAAAGTTAAAAATTAAATTTTACACAAATTAGATTTCATACTCATTAAAGCATGGATCTGCTTTTTGTAAATATTACTCCATTCAGATTTCAAGCCCACTATATGACCCAGTTTTAAATATTGTATACAGGCTACACAATATAAATATATATACAAAGTAATTTTCATTAATGAATAAAAATAACTAGAAGGCATAAAAGAGGGGCACCGAGTAGAGTGCATAGTATGATGTGTAAGAACCTGAGTTCAAGCCCCTGGTCCCCACGTATAGGGAGGTAACTTCACTAGTGAAGCAAGGCTGCAGAGTATCTCCCCACTTTGTCTTCCCCTCCCCTCTCAATTTCTATCTCTATCAAAAGGGGAAAAGAAGGTATAAAAAAAAGGAATGAGAGAATATATTAGCTCACTTCCTACACATAGATAAAAAATAAGGGGTGATTTTTTTTCTGTCTAGAAAGAAAGGAAAAATACAACTTTTTTTCCTATCACTACTCTCAGCTTGACCTGAAACAAAAATAGTGCAAAACACATACACACACAATGTCTAGAGTAAAAAAAAATCAATAAATAAAAATTTCCTTCCCAAGTAAGTGAAACTTCCTAGGAAATCTAATGGGCGAATTTCAGTTGCTCCTTACTGATCTTATCACTGCATATAAATATCTCCTATTTGGGGATGATGGGAGTCACAATGCATAAGAACCAAATATGGCACCTAAGAATACGAGACTTTTTAACCTGACAAACTGGAAAAAAGTATTTATCAACTAAAGGACAGCTAATGTCTGTATCAAAACCTTTATTAGAAATCATCAAACAAATAAATGCAGTAAAACTCAAATTTATCCTAGACTCCACTAAAACTTTAGGTCTATTTTCCTCCCTAACTTGAAGGCAGACCGCATAAACCTAACACTGGTTTGAATATAACAAATGACTCCCAATGCTTTAACAATTAGGACAAAGTATAAGCTTGTCAGGTAAAGAGGAGACTATAAAAACTGGAAAAGGACAAGAGATTGGCTCACTTAATGATGGCTTTCTTGGTCACTTCCAGTCCACCCCATCACCTAGGGCCCTCGTCAGAGAATCCTTGAATTCCCCCTAGACTTCTAACAGATCCCTCTCTCCACCATTACTGGTCACCTCCATCAGGATGTTATCACAAGCCCTCTTGTTGGCCTCTCCTGGACCTTGCCCTCACTGTACAGCAGCAATGGAAAGGACTGCCCCACTCTCTGAAGGGAGGCTGGGTCAGCCTACTCTGCCACTCGAAGAAGACAGGTCCAGAAATGAGTGCAGCCTAGAATGTTCCATCTGTGACCATGGACTGCGAGCTCAGACTGACAGGGACTCAGAGGTTACACAGGCTTCTGTGCTAAATATGAATAGAAGATATTAGTCCCAAGTCAGATCAGCGTGGTAAACAGTTAATTGTATTTATATATTTTCTTCAACTTTGAGAGGTATTCTCTGCCTTGATCCAGCTCTAGAACTATTCTTAATTCTGACACCATCTACCCAGATAATATTTTTAGTTTATCTGCAGATTAGCTATCAAGCTCAGCAAAAATTACCAGTGTCATGGGCCCCTAGGAACATACCTAGAATAGAATTCCAATCTTTTATCCACCCTGAGGTCCCTATCCCCATCTGCTCTATTCCTACTTTATTATTACTGTTCATTAAATATTTTGTCCTGCTTTATATCTTATTGCATTTCACCCACCAAGTTGCAATTGCTACTATGATCTCATCCTGATTTCCTTGGGCATACAATCTCAACAATGTGTCCTGGAACCTTACATCTCCAGAGCACTGCTCCATTAAAGGAAGACAGAAATGGGATGCCTGCCAATGCCCATGTCCAGTGGAGAACAATTACAAAAGCCAGACCTTCCACCTTCTGCATCCCATAGAGAATTTAAGTCCATACTGCCAGAAAGATAAATGTTAGGGGAAGATAACCAGAGTGCTCTGAATTCTAATTCCAATTCCATCAGGATGGGGGGGAGGGGACAGAGAACACTCAGAAGTAGTAGGTGTGACTTAGAAAGAAAGAGAATGCAGGGAAAAAATGGGCAAGTAAATATAGAAATAATAGTCAATTCATATTTATGATCTTGGGAGAACCATTACAGTTTCCAATGGAGGGAATCAGGACACAGAGCTCTGGTGGTAGAAAAATTGTGGATTTATACCCCTGCTATCTTGTAATTTTGTAAATCAATATTAGATCACTAATGATATTTTTTAATTAAAAATATAGATATATGTGTGCAAGGACTGGCATAGGTATCCCGGTTCTAGCCTCTGGCTTCCCACCTGCAGGGGAGTCACTTCACAGGCAGTGAAGCAGGTCTACAGGTGTCTGTCTTTCTCTTGCCCTCTCTGTCTTCCCCTCCTCTCTCCATTTCTATCTTATCCAAAAACAGCAACATCAAGAACAACAACAATAACTACAACAATAAAACAACAAGGGCAACAAAGGGTATAAATATATTAAAATTTTTTTTAATTTTTTATATTTATAGATGGGACATAAAGTCAGCCCATCTCTGTGGCCTTGGAAGTACTAATAAAGTTTTTGCTGGAGGATGGGAACACAGAACTCTGGTGGTGGGAAAAATATGGAGTTATACCATAATTATCTCATAATTTTGTAAATCATTATTAATCACTAATAAAAATAAATTTTAAAAAGAGTGCACATTCTAGTCATCATATCATGATATACTTAGGCATTGGATTTCATTTTATCCTTGAAGGATTATTATTGAACTTCATGAATAGTTAGGTTCATCTTTCTCATTCTGGAAAATTTTTAGCTAATAGATTTTCAAATATTTCCTATGTAATAATTTTTGTCTCCCCTGTATGGTTGGCATTGGCTTCATAGAAGTTGGGAGTATTCCTGTGTCTTCTTTTGGAAGAGCTTAAAAAGTATAAGTATTGAGTCGGGCGGTAGTGCAGCGGGTTAAGCACAGGTGGCGCAAAGCGCAAGGACTGGCATAAGGATCCTGGTTCAAGTCCCCGGCTCCCCACCTGCAGGGGAGTTGCTTCAAAGATGGTGAACCAGGTCTGCAGGTATCTGTTTTTCTCTCCCTGTCTCTGTCTACCCCTCCTTTCTCCATTTCTCTCTGTCCTATCCAACAATGATGACAGCAATAATAGCAACAATAATAACTACGACAACAAGGGCAACAAAAGGCAATAAATAAATATTTTTTAAAAGTATAGGTATTAACTCTTCCTTGAAGGTTTTTTAAAATTCATTTGTTTCACAAGCAGCAAAGCAGGTCTTCAAGTGTCTCTATCTCTACCTTTCTCTCTCCCCTCCCCTCCCAATTTCTCTCTGTTTTATTCAATAAAATAGAAAAACATGGCCACCAGGAGCAGTAATGCCAGGACCTAGCCCCAGCAGTAACCCAGGAGGCAATTAATTAATTAATTAATACTGCTGTTTGCAGATGATGTGATATATGCATAGATAATCTCTTTTATTTTATTTATAAAAAGGAAATTGGCAAAGCCATAGGATAAGAGAGGTACAACTCCACACAGTTCCCACCACCAGAACTCCATATCCCATCCCCTCCCCTGATAGTTTTCCTATTCTTTATCCCTCTGGGAGCATGGACCCAAGGTCGTTGTGGGATGCAGAAGGTTGAAGGTCTGGCTTCTGTAATTGCTTCCCTGCTGAATATGGGCATTGACAGGTGGATCCATACTCCCAGCCTGTCTCTCTCTTTCCCTAGTGGGGCAGGGCCCTGGGGAAGTGGGGCTCCAGGACACATTGGTGGGGCTGTCTGTCAAGGGAAGTCTGGTTGGCATCATGCTGGCATCTGGAACCTGGTGGCTGAAAAGAGAGTTAACATATAGAGCCAAACAAATTGATGACTAATCATGAACCTAAAGGCTGGAATAGTGCAGATGAAGAGATGGGGGGGTGTCTCTGGAGGACGGACAACATACTCTATACTACACCTCGGGAAGATGGGGCAGCTTGGAATGTTCCTACTCATGACCACAGAATGTGAGCTCAGATCTACAGGGATGTAGAGATCATATAGGCTCCTAAGCTGAATATGGGCCCCAGATCACATCAAATCAATGGGGTTTACAGTCAAAAATATCTATACACCTTTCCCATATCTGGGAGCTACTCTCTCCCCTGATCCAGCTTTCTGGTCCTTTTTCCAGCCATGATATCATCTCCCCAGACAATAACTTGTATCCACCTGCATATCGGATGTCAGGCTCATGGGAGAAAAAAAAAAACTAGTATAGCCATATGCATAGATAATCCTAAAGAATTCAGTAAAGGCTGGAAGATAGCTCACCTGGGAAGACACCTACATTACCATGCACAGGAACCCGTTTCAAGTTCCTGGCCTGCACACACTGAGGGTAGCTTTGGCGCTATATTGTCTCTAGTACCAATCTCTCTCTTTCTCTATTTGAAAAAAAGGTAGCCCAGAGAAATGATGCCCTAGGGACTGAGTGGCGCACATGGTTAAGTGCATGTATTATAATACACAAAGACCCAGGTTCAAGCCCTCAGTCCCCACATACAGGGGGAGAAATCTTTATGAGTGGTGAAGCAGTGCTACAGGTATCTCTCTGTCTCTCTCTCTATATATATCCCCCTTCCTTTCAATTTCTGGCTGTCTCTATCCAATAAATAAAATAAAGATAATAAAAAATTTAAAGAGAGATGATGCCCTAGTGAAAACAAAAAATTAAAGTATCCAATAAAAGACTTTTAGAAACAGCAAGTCACTATATTAAAATATAGATTATAAAATTAACATATAAAATCATTTGCATTCCTATGTGCCAGTAATGAATTAGAAGAAATCAAGAAAACAATTCTATTCACAGAGAAAAACCTTAGATGTAATTGAAGTGTTTACCATCATCTGTTGTAGAGTCCAGTAACACCTCCAGTTGTTCTTTATTTAAAGGTCTCTCCAGGTTCTCCAAGACAGATGAAAGATCTTTGACTTTAACTTTTCCATCAGAGACATTATTTATAATGTTGCATGCATCGTCTATTCCTATGCGTATTCGTATGATTGTGGAGAAAAGAGAAAAGGAATGTTAAGATACACAGTGGGAATTCATTCCCATAAATGTGTAATGGGACTTGGGTGAGACATAATGTTCATTTTCTAGAATATCCAGTCTTGAGGCCTTTGTGTCTCAGAAATAATCCCCAAATTATAATTCCACAAAATGTATGGATTTTAATGTTTATCCTAGGGAATAGCAACAATAGGGGAAAACACATACTTTGTTTCATTAATTAAAAACAGCAAAAAATGACCCAGAGAAAGTAATTCCATGATTCAAAAAATAGCCTTTTGACTCTTTATACAAATTTCTGAAAAGGACAACAGTGCTTTTGATAACATGCCTATAATATGACTCTTTCTTGGCTTAATTTGGTGATACTCATTTTTAATTGCCTCTATTTTCAAGTTAAGCTAGTTTTGTTTCTCATTTCTTGTCTTCCTGCATCACATCGCTAAGGAATGCCCTATTTAATTATCCATTTAAAAGGTAGCTTTATGTATGCTCTATATATGTTAACTTCTTTCTATACTATTGGTTGCTAGATATTGCACTATAAGCTGGGCATACCATTTGCTGTTTTTATGTTGCTGGTTAGCTTTAGTAATTGAAAATTTAAATTATTTTCATTGTTCCTTGGATTCTACTAAAAGCATTTAAAGCTATACTGTTCTCTGTAAGGTTGCTTTGGGGACACTAATTTACATGTTTAGAAATTGTCATCAATTTCTAAACATTTTCAAGTTTTGTTTATTCTTTAAGCAAATATAAGCAAATATTTGTTTTTAATATTCTAAGAAAAAATCCATTCTTTCATCTTAATGATATTACTGGGTAGTTAATGTGGTCTAGATGAGTACCCAGTGTGGCTGCTGCACAAACACTTGAAAAGAATATACAGTGTGCTTTTAGGACACAAAGTACAATGTATTTCTTAAATCAGGCTTATTAGTACTGTCACTTCTACCTCAGTTTCTTTTTTGAGATTTATTTTTTATAAGAGAGAGTAAAAGGAAAACTTTATTTCTGGCATATGGTGGTCCCCAGTGAACCTGGGACCCTGGGGCCCACTGACTTTCCATTTCTGTCTCAATCTTTACATTATCTCTCATCCTTCCATTTAGATTAACGGATCACCTGAAAATGTATATACATACAGTGATGTCTTTTAAGTGTTAGTATAAGCTACAGAAAGCATTTTATTTTATAAATTTATTATAATCCCTCTCTTCACTGAGTCATATATTATTGAGATCTCTATAATACAAAGGTAAACCTACAATGCAGAAATGACCTCATTTTTGTCCAACCATAAGGCAATGAACATCTTTGGACATGTCTCTATAAGAAACATCTTATGGGCCTAGAACTCAAAGAAATCCCTCTCTCTGTTGTTACCGGTTATTTATATTAGGAACAACAAAATAGACCCCCTTTGTGGGCCCCAATAGGACCTTGCCCTCAACCTGGATCAACAATGGTAGAGAATGTTCCGTCCTCTGAAGAGAGGATGGACAACATATTCTAAGCTACACCTGAGGAAGATGGGTCGATACTAGGGCAGCATGGAATGTTCCTACTCATGACCACAGAATGTGAGCTCAGATTTAGAGGGATGTAGAGGTCACACAGGCTCCTAAGCTAATTAGGAGCCCCTGATCACATCAAATAGATGGAGTTTACAGTAATATTTATACCCCTTTCCCATATTAGGGAGCTATTCTCTTCCCTGATCCAGCTTTCTGGTCCTTTTCCCAGCCATGACATCATCTCCCCAGACAATAATTAGGATCCACCTACAAATCAGATTTCAGGCCCAGGCAAAAAAAAAAAAAAGAAAAACTAGTATAGCTACAGGCCCTTTGAAATATAACTAAAATATGCCTACTAGCTATCTACAAAATGGAGGACCCCCCCCCCAACACTTCATCTGCACTATTACAGCCTTTAGGTCCATGATTGCTCAACAATTTGTTTGGCTTTGTATGTTAACTCTCTTTTCAGCCACCAGGATCCAGATGCTAGCAGAATGCAACCAGACTTCCCTGGACAGACAACTCTACCAACATGCCTTGAGCTCCGCTTTCCCAGAGCCCTTCCCCAGTAGGGAAAGAGAGAGGCAGACTGGGAGTATGGATCAACTTGTTAACACCCATGTTCAGCGGGGAAGCAACTACAGAAGCCAGACCTTCAACCTTCTGCATCCCACAGTGACCCTGGGTCCATAATCCCAGAGTGTTAAAGAATAGGAAAGCTATCAGGGGAGGGGATGGGATACGGAGGTCTAATGGTGGGAACTATGTGAAGCTGTACCCCTCTTATCCTATGGTTTTGTCAATGTTTCCTTTTTATAAATAAAAAAATTTTAAAAAAACATGTTATATTTGGGGACATAGTATCTCATTACAGCACAGAACCTGTATGCCTGAGGCCCCCAAAACTTCATGTTTAATTCCTGGCACCATCATATGCTAAACCAGAGTGCTGCTCTGGTCTCCTTGTTACTCAGAATGGCTATGGGGTCACATCCACAGGCAATTTCACTGTGTGAGCTACATTTTCATTGGGGGTGGGGGGTGTTAAGCAGAGGGGGAATCACTGCAGCACCAGAGCTTCCTTCAGTGCCACACAACTCTGGGTGGTTTCAGGACTTGAACCTGAGCCATATACATAACAAGGTGTGTGACCTGCTCGTCCAACTACCACTCCTGCCCTTCATTATAAAATGACTTTTGACGGAAACCCAAATCTCCATCCACAATATTCTTACCTTTAGGTTCATGACTAGTCAACAATTTGCTCTGCTTTCTATCTTAACTCTTTTCAGCCACCAGGTTCCAGATGCTGGCATGAGCCAACCAGACTTCCCAGGGCAGATGACCCCACCAATGTGTCCTGGAGCCCCGCTTCCCCAGAGCCCTGCCCCACTAGGGAAACAGAGAGACAGGCTGGGAGTATTCCATTTTATAAATAAAAACTTTAAAATAAAATAAAATTACTTGGGAGCCCAGGGTAGGAGATTTCTACATGCCGTACATTAGATAAAAGGTTAACAACCAAATATATAAAAGGGCTCAACAAACTCAGCAACAAAAAAATCATCCAAAAGTGGGGAGAGGATATGGACAGAATACTCACCAAAGAAGACATCCAAAAGGCCAACAAACATGAAAAATACTCCAAATCATTGATTATCAGGGAAATGCAAAGAAAGACAACAATGAGATACCCATCACTTCACTCCTGTGAGAATGTCATACACCAGAAAGGATAATAACCATATATGCTGGAGAAGTTGTGGCAGCAAAGGAAACCTCCTGCACTGCTGGTGGGAATATCAATTGTTCCAACCCTTCTGAGAGTCTGGAGAACTCTCAGAAGGCTAGAAGTGGGCCTACCTTATGACCAGCAATTCTTCCTCTTGGGAATATGTCCTAAAGAAACACACACACACACACACACACACACACACACACACACACACACACACACAACTGATCCAAAAAGATCTGTGTGCACCTACATTCATAGCAGCACAATTCATGACATCCCAAACTTGGAAGCAACCTAATTGTGTCCAACAACAGATGAGTGGCTAAGAAAGTTGTGATATATAAACACAATAGAATATTACTCAGCTGTTAAGAATGATGAAGCCACCTTCATCTCATCTTGGCTGGAGCTTAAAGGAATTATGTTAAGTGAGATAAGCCAAAAAGAAGATAATTATGTGATTATCACACTTGTAGGAAAAACTTAAGAAAGAACATAAAGGGGAAATGCAAAATAAAACTTGAACTGAGTTTGGTGTGCTGCACCAAAGCAAAGGACTCTGAGGAAGGTAGGTAGGGGTCAGGATGGCGGTTGTGGGTCTTTGAGGTCTTGGTTAATGACAGTTGTAAAGGACTTAAGTTTGGGGTGAAAGTGTTTTGCTAACACCGTTCAGGATGAGGTGAGAAATTGTACTCATGTGTCAACAACTGTACTGTAGACCATTAACTACTCAATTAAAAATAATATATATATATATAGTTTATGAACACAAATAACCAGTCATACACCAATTCAGAAACATGAAGTTTCTATTCTTACTCATTTGAACTTCATACTTACTTTGGCATTCAATAAATTCATTGGTATTGGCCAATTCTTTGATAAAATCCTTAAAGATCACCTCCTCATCTTAGAGAGAGAGAGAGAATTTAGATTATCTTATAAAACTCACTTTAAGTTGTGAAACTAGGACAATAAAGACAAATAAAATGGGGAACTGGTGATTCTATTGTGAAAGAGAAGATAGGGAGCTTATATCTAAAATAAAACTGTCCAAGGCGCTACTTAGAAAACTGACATCTCAGAAAGGAAGCCTGTGGGTAAATGAGGTAAAAGGAATCCATGAAATGGTGAAGAGTAGAGCTGGACTTTCAGTGGGGAACATAATGCATTGTATATAGATAGGTATTGACCTATGATGATGAGAACCTAAAATTTATATGTTATAATGCAAAGTCACTTCAATACATCTTATTTTATTTTATGTTACTTTAGTGTGGAGGTTAGTCTCCTGTGGGTCAATCACAGGGAAGTCAAATGGAGTGTGGGAGGGCAGCAACTTGTCTGCGCCCTGAAAAACTCAGTTTAAAATCCAGAACCTCGTTGTTTCAAAGCCAAAGTCCTCCCCCCTCCACCAACCTACACAGGGGCCAATTCTGAAATTTTTATTTTAAAAATGTAAAATTGATTTTTTTTTACTGTAAAGAAAGTATGAAAGATATTTTTATCTTTATTTTTTTCTTTTTAATGCCACTAGGGTTGTCACTGGAGCTTGGTGTCTACATAATTAATCCAATGCTCTTAGTAGCCATTTTCCTTCCTTCCTTTCTTCCTTCCTTCCTTCCTTCCTTCCTCTCTCTCTTCCTCTCTCTCCTCTCTCTCTCTTTCTTTCAATAGGACAAAGAGAAACTGAGGGGGAGAAAGATATAGAAAAGGAAAAATAGAGAATTTGTAGCACCGTTTCACCACTTGTGACAGTCCCACTGTGATCAGAGACCAGAGGCTTGAACCCAGGTCCTTGCACATGACAATTTGCACATTCTACTGGGTGCATCACTGCCCAGCCCATCTTTTAAAAGGTGTGTGTGTGTGTGTGTGTGTGTGTGTGTGTGTGTTTCCTTGGACACCATATGATGAAGCTTCTGAAAATCAAACTTTATTGATTTAAAATGAAATAATTACTTACCATTCACATTAGTATTATCCAAAGTCTCCTTTATTTTCTCATCTGGTAGATAGATTCCTATAGCACTTAAATTTTTCTGAAGCTTAGAAATGGCTGTAGGGTCATCTCTGTGAATACTGATATTGTAAAAGTGATCTTTATCTCCTGGGGACATAGTAAACTTCAATTAGAGATGAATTTTCATGTTTTCTATCTATATATTAAAGATAAGTGGTAAAAATCACCCAACATAAAAAACAGGATAACCATCTTATCCAGCAATTCCACTCCTAGCTATGTGATCAAGAAAAATGAAAACAGTTCTAACAAAAGCTTGTGCACAAATATTTAAAATATTTAAAAATCCAAATGTTCATCAACTGTGTCAAATTTTAAAAACATCATCAAGAAATTTACCAAATATTTTTTATTCTAGCAGTCTTATGGTTTCAGCTGTTATGTTCAAGTCCTTGGTTATGTGTATAGTTTAAGACACCAATACAGCTGAGTGGTGGTGTACCTAGTTTCAATGAGTAAGGACACAAGTTCAAGCCCCTTTCCCCAGCTGCAAAGGGAAAGCTTCATGAGTGGTGAAGAAATGCTGCAAGTGTCTCTCATTCTCTCTCCTTTTCTCTCTATTCTCCTTTTTTCTCTGTTTTTCTCTGCCTCTATATAAAATGGGGGGGAAAAGACAGCAATCTGATTTCACTATTCTGCATATGACTGTTGTTTTTCCAACATCATGTATTTTTTTTAATTTTTTTAAAGTATTTATTTTATTTATTTATTCCCTTTTGTTGCCCCTGTTGTTTTATTGTTGTAGCTATTATTGTTGTTGTCATTGTTGGATAGGACAGAGAGAAATGGAGAGAGGAGGGGAAGACAGAGAGGAGGAGAGAAAGATAGACACCTGCAGACCTGCTTCACCGCCTGTGAAGCTACTCCCCTGCAGGTGGGGAGCCGGGGTTTGAACCGGGATCCTTATGCCGGTCCTTGTGCTTTGCGCCACCTGCGCTTAACCCGCTGCGCTACAGCCCGACTCCCCCAACACCATGTATTAAGGAAGCTGTCTTTTATCATTATTTATTCTGCCTCCTTTATCACAAATTGACCTTAAACAGATATAATTATTTCTGGTTTCTTCATTCCATTACATCAATTTACATGTCTGTTATTTGGTTATTTGATTTTTCTTTTTCTTTTATTTTTCTTTCCTCATTTTTCTAGGTCAGTGATTATTCCAGTCTAGCTGATTCTTATGAGGTCTTGAAATGACACTCACTTGAATACTAAAGTCTTTATCTCTTAAGGACTTTTAAAATCTTAAGTTACATTTTGCAGTAGTTTATGGATACGTGTGCACATAAGCTCTCTCTCACAGAAACTGGTGTATATCTAGATTATGGGACTTTGTTAGAAAGTGAACTACCTGAGATGAAATTGGGATCCATGATTGCTCAACAAATTGTTTGGCTTCATATGTTAACTCTCTTTTCAATCACCAGGTTCCAGATGCCACCAGGATGCTGGCTAGGCTTCCCTGGATTTAAGACCCCAACAATGTGTCCTGGAGCTCAGCTTCCCCAGAGACACACCTTACTAGGGAAAGAAAGAGGCAGACTGGGAGTATGGACCGACCAGTCAACGCCCATGTTCAGCGGGGAAGCAATTACAGAAGCCAGACCTTCTACCTTCTACAACCCTCAACGACCCTGGGTCCATGCTCCCAGAGGGATAGAGAATGGGAAAGCTACCATGGGAGGGGGTGGGTTATGGGGATTGGGTAGTGGGAATTGTGTGGAGTTGTACCCCTCCTACCTTATGTTTTTGTTCACTAATCCTTTCTTAAATAAAAAATTTTTTAAAAAAATCTTAAGTTACAGGAAGCTACAATAGTCACTCAAACATTGATACTGATCCATCAAGATCACTCTTTTGTCCTAATACATACTCCAATTCTCTCTTTCAAAACTATATTGAATGATAGTGGTAAAAATGGGTATTCTTGGGGGTCGGGCGGTGGCGCAGTGGGTTAAGCGCATGTGGTACAAAGCGCAGGGACCCGCGTAAGGATCCCGGTTCGAGCCCCTGGCTCCCCACCTGCAGGGGAGTCGCTTCGCAGGCGGTGAAGCAGGTCTGCAGGTGTCTATCTTTCTCTCCCCTTCTCTGTCTTCCCCTCCTCTCTCCATTTCTCTCTGTCCTATCCAACAACGAATTGCGTCAACAAGGGCAATAATAATAACCACAACGAAGCTACAACAAGGGCAACAAAAGGGGGGAAAAATGGCCTCCAGGAGCGGTGGATTCATGGTGCAGGCACCGAGCCCAGCAATAACCCTGGGGGTGGGGGGGAAGGGGGGTATTCTTATCTTGTTCCTGATGTTACAGGAAAAGCTTTTGCTTTTCATCATTAAGTATGAAAGAACTGTGGACTTGTCATATATGACCTCTATTATTTTGAGGTTTATTCCCTATATTCTCACTTTGTTGAGAGCTATCATACACAGATGTTTGACTATTTCTTTCAATTTACATATATTATCATATGCCTCAGTAAGACCATTTCTATATACTTAAGAGAAATGAAAACTTATCTCACAAAAAAACTATACATAAAAGTTCATAACAGCTTTACTTTAAGCTAGAGCTGAGTGTTTCCCTATCTAGCTATCATTCAAAAATAAAATAAAATGTAAAAACAAGACATTATGGAAAAAGTGAATGAATTTGAAACATGCAAAGTAAAAGAAGGCAAAAACTATCTTCATATTTTATTGTTTCATTACATGGTAGTCTAGAAAGGAAATTTATAGAGACAAAGTGAATCAGGGACTACCAAAAGATGGAAAGACATAGATCTGTAGGGGTGATATATATAAATAGATACAGAAATAGATGTAGATATAGCTATATAGAAGTGGGATATACTATTTAGTAAATTGGCATATGATATTTTCCAAGAAGTAGAAAAGAATTGTATACCTAAAACTTTTAACTTTACTATATCTAAACCATATCTTTATAACACAATTATGAAAAGATGTAATCAAGAGAATAGTTGAGGATATAAAAAATAAGAGAAAGTCCATTCTACTAAGTCTGTCAAAAATTTTTAAATGTTTTTTTAATTCTTCTAATTTTATAATAAATTTAGAATTCATATATATGTAATAACCTCAGAGAATCATATATGATTTAATGATTTTTAGCATAGTCAAAGTCAAACTACCTACAGTTAAGCTTAGCAGTCATCACCTTACATTTCAAGCAAAAAAATACAAAATCTTGTAATGTTTTATCTCATATTCTTATTTGCATTCTATCTGGTTCTACATTGTTTTAACATGAAACCACACTTCTTTTTAGATGTGGGCAGAAAATATATACCTAGTAAAACTTACCTTCAACTTTAAGAGTTATCAGTGTATTTTCAAGCTGAATCCTAAAGTCTTGAATGTTAATCTTGGCATTTTCTGTAAGATAAAGCAAAGTTTAGCTGAAATAATTATAGTTTCTTAATTAAATAACACAGCTGAAGCCAAGTGTAAAGTTATAGCAAAGATAATTATATATGTGTATATATATATATATGTGTGTATATATGTGTGTACATATGTGTGTGTGTGTGTATGTGTGCATGCCCTGGGTCAGGTGGATAGAAGTAAATAGCTCATTTTATCCACAGAATTTTTTTCAAGAATGAGAGCTACTCTCTACCCTAATCCAACTTTCTAGCCCTTTTCTCTACTCTTGACACCATTTTCTCAGACAATATTCTTATCCAACTTCAGGCTAGCTATCAAACTCCAGCAAAACTACCATAATTGTGTGCCCCCACAAACATGCCTAAAATTGACTTTCTACTACCTTAAGATCCCTAAGCTCATCTGCTCTAGTCCTACTTTTTGGTTCCTGTTCATTAACCATTTTGTCTCATTTATGTCCTGGCACCTTCCAGATAACAAGTAGCAGATGCTACCATGATGCCAACCTGACTTCCCTGGTCAGATGACCTCACCAATGTGTTCTGGAACCCCACCTCTACAGAACCCTGCCCCACTAGGGAAAGACAGAAACAGGCTGGGGTTGTGGATCGACCTCCCCATGTCCATGTCCAGCAGAG
Source organism: Erinaceus europaeus (assembly GCF_950295315.1). Lineage (NCBI taxonomy): Eukaryota > Metazoa > Chordata > Mammalia > Eulipotyphla > Erinaceidae > Erinaceus > Erinaceus europaeus. Next base: position 609,888 of record NC_080173.1, on the reverse strand, counting down.
AAGCAATTACAGAAGCCAGACCTCCCACCTTCTACATCCCATAATGATCCTGGGTCCATATTCCCAGAGGGATAAAGAATAGGGAACCCAGGGGGAGTCGGGAGGTAGCACAGCAGGTTAAGCGCAGGTGGCACAAAGCACACGGACTGGCATAAGGATCCCGGTTTGACCCCCGGCTCCCCACCTGCAGGGGGTTCACTTCACAAGCGGTGAAGCAGGTCTGCAGGTATCTGTCTTTCTCTCCCCATCTTCCCTGCCTCTCTCCATTTCTCTCTGTCCTACCCAACAACAATGACATCAATAATAACTACAACAATAAAACAACAAGGGCAACAAAAGGGAATAAATAAATAAATGTTAAAAAAAAAAAAAAGGAATAGGGAACCTTCCAATGGAGGAGATGGGATACGGAACTCTGGTGGTGGGAATTGTGTGGAATTGTACCCTTCTTGTCCTACAGTCTTGTCACTCATTATTCAATCAGTAATTTTTTAAAGGCAGGTAAGAAATTAAATTAGTAACACAAAATCTTCCAGAATGCAGAGAGACAGTGATTTTCCTTTGCCATGAGTGGGCCAGGCTTCAACCACAGCACCCTAGCACTGAAGGCTGTCTGGTGCTGTAGGTCTCTCCCCATTCTCTGAATGAAAAAGTGACCTAAGAGCTGTGAAATAACATATATGCAAGGGCCTGGCTCCCCAAGAAAAATGTTCACAAATAAAACTAACCTAACTTCACTGATAAGTTCTATTAGATATTCAAGGAAGAAAACAACCCACTCTAGAAAATAAAAAGGAAATAATATTCTCCTCATTCACTGAAAGACATAATGAGGATAGCATTCAACTACACTAGTTATTAAAAGAATGAAATTATGCAGTACATTTCACTAATGTCTGCTTCTCCATCTAATACAAATGCAAATCCCTGCAGTACTCCTCAATAGCAACATGAGTTTCTGAACTGATGAACGAATTCCAGTACTCTGATGTCTCTGTGAATGGCACTATAAGTACATATTGCCCGCACTAGTCACAAAAGGTATACACTACCCCTGTCCTCCTACTGCATTGACTGTCCCTGTTATATTCCACAGAGCTCAGGGTTGGCACGCTACAGGGGCAGGACTGGTGTTCACCAGGTAACCAGTTCAGGCCCCACAGGATGCACTGCAGTGGTTTATGTCCCAGTAATCCATTTACAACCCCTATCGTGTTGTATTCAAACTACTAACCATTTTCAGGTACATTTTTTAACACTTCCTTAAGTAAAGCACAGGCTACAGGAAGGTCTTCATTAATCAATAGTGACTTGAGGTTAGAGACATCAATTAAATCATTCTGGAGAATTTGAACAACAGCTAAGAGTAGCTGTGTAGCTATAAACAGAGAGAAAAAAACATGTTTTCAACAGATTAAATAAAATATATTATTATTACATGACTTAGATCATGCAATGCATTTTTACATAAAACTATTTTATTATTTTAATTATATACTAAAATAACCAATAATTATTGAGCACTTACTAAATGCTGAAATGTATACATTAGTGGAATAATTTTTGTGATATATGAATTATATATCAATAAAAATACATGTGCTTCTCCCCAGTCAACTAGGAATATCAAAGGAAACCCCCTGGGACCACAACAAGACAGGACTAGGAGTACCTGGGAACCCACCAAATCACCAGAGCATCCAGAGACCACACTCTGCCCAGACCTCCAGCTCTGCCCAGATGAGAAGCTTCTCTAAACAACAAGGAACAGCAAAGATCATCTGGGAGTCGGGCAGTAGCACAGCGGGGTAAGCGCAGGTGGCACAAAGCGCAAGGACCGGCATACGGATCCCAGTTCAAGCCCCAGCTTCCCACCTGCAGGGGAGTCACTTCACAAGTGGTGAAGCAGGTCTGCAGGTGTCTGTCTTTCTCTCCCCCTCTCTGTCTTCCCCTCCTCTCTCCATTTCTCTCTGTCCTATCCAAAAGTGACATCAACAACAACAATAATAACTACAACAATAAAACAACAAGGGCAACAAAAGGGAATAAATAAAATTAATTAATTAATTAATTAATTAATTTAAATCACATGAATCTGCAACAAGATGAGACTGGGGCTACTTTGAGAACCCACCAAGTCACCAAAATGAGTGATTAAGCTAAAAACCTACTTACAGGTAAAAGGCTTTCAGGCTACCATACCCTACAGGGAAGAAAAATAACAAAAGGAGCTTTAACAACCACTGTGCTTCAACTCAGGGAATAAGATAACATTGAAATAACTGTTAATCTCCACAACTGTCAATTCTTTAAGTACCTTACTTAGACACAAATCAATCCAAACAAGAGTGATCAGTGGGCTGAAAAGTACTAACAGAAGGACCTCATAACACAGTTTCTCCTTAACAATGTTTCTCCATAACAATGTTTCTCCTTGGTTAAACCAAGGAGAAACATTGGAGAAATGAACCAGGACAAAAGTCCAGCTAAAAGCTCCCCATAGGTAAAAGCACAGAAGGATGAGATCAATATCTAATCGCTAATTGAGGAATTAGTCACAGGAGTGAGGGAAGAGTTTCAAAGAATTGCCATCAGAAATGCAGAAACAACAAATGAGTCTTTGAAAGAAATCACTATCTCAAGGTAATTCAAGGGCTGAAAGCTGGAAAAGCTGAGCAGAAAGCACAACTAGCTGGACAAGCAAATACAGTATCAGAACAGGGTAACAAAATAGCTGAGCTACAGAAAACAACAGAGGGGAGAGAGAACAGAATAAATGAGGTAGAAACCTCCAATAGATCCCTCTCTCCATTGTCACTGGTCATCTCCATCAGGAACAACATAATGCAACCCTTTGGGGGGCCCCATAGGATCTTGCCCTCAATGTGGATCAACAATGGTAGGGAATGTTCCATTCTCCGAAGTGGAGTTGGATAACATACTCTATCTACCACCTGAAGAAGATGGGTTGAAAATTGAAATTGGTGCTACTCGAAATGTTGCTACTCATGACCACAGAATGCGAGTTTGGACCTACAGGGATGTAGAGGTTACATAGGATCCTATGCTGAAAATGGTCCCCAGATCAAATCGATGGGGTTTACAGTCAACAACATTTATGCACTTTTCCCATATTTGGGAGCTACCCTCTTCCCTGATCCAGCTTTCTAGCCCTTTTTTCCAGCCATGACATCATCCCCCCAGACAATAACTTGGGTCCAACTGCATATCAGATGTCAGGCTCAAGGAAAAACTAATAAAGTCATGGGCCCTTTGGAATATAACTAAAATAGACCTGCTAGCTATTTCCAAAACCAAGACCCCAAATCTTCATCTGAAATATTCCAGCCTTTACGTTCATGATGAATCAACAATTTGTATGGCTTTATATGTTAACTCTTTATCAGCCACCAGGTTCCAGATGCTAGTATGATGCCAACCTGACTTCCCTGGGCAGACGACCCCACCAATGTGTCCTGGAGCTCCACTTCCCCAGAGCCCTGCCCCACGAGGGAAAGAGAGAGACAGGCTGGGAGTATGGATCCACCTGTCAACACCCATGTTCAGCGGGAAAGCAATTACAGAAGCCAGACCTCCCACCTTCTATTAAATGAGCTAAGTTCTTGAGCCTTTTATTATTTCTTTCCCCTTAATATAAACTTGATACATTTTCCTCACTTTTTAACATTATGGTAATTATATTATAATATACAAGTTGTAATCCTTTTTGAAACTACAGAGACAATAAGTTAAAAACCTGAAATCCGTATTAAGGTTTTTAAACATCATTTCATTATCTTTATTTTTAGAGTCAGCTCTCTTTGAACTAAAAGCATTCACTTACTTATGGACTCTTTGAAATGTGAATTTTTTTTAATTACATTTAAGAAATCTTTGAAATCCACCTCTTGTTTATCTGGAAAGGCAAAATCAAACATATTAACATTAAAAATCTGATATTTGTTTCCATAGTGCAGTAGATATCACATTCACCTCAAAAAAAAAAAAACAATACTGAAATGGCATATGAAATAAAGATTCTGACTTTCAGTCATTATCTCAAATTTGATTCTCCTTCAATATATGTTTCAAACTATTAAAAATAGTTTGCAACATATTTTATTTAATCAAATCATCTAAAATATTATCAATTCATATGTAATAAGCATGAAAGCTTTTAGACATTTTATATTTTCTTTTTTCACACTATGTCTTCAAAATTCTGTATGTATTTTATGTTTACAACAATCTCACCTGAATTGGTCACATTTCAAGTGCTGGAAGTCACAATTCTCTGCCATATTAAATAGTAAATGTTTGAGTATCTTATAGACATTCTACCCACCACATATAATAAAATCACTGAAAAATACAGGCATTTTTCTCATGGCAGAAGTTGTAAGCCTAGGACTAGAGAGAGACTTCCACAGTTTAGAGAAGTATCGCCATGGGGCCCGTGCCAAAAGTCTAAAGGCGGCAGAAGTGTATCGCAGAGCCCAAGTGAAGGTGTGGTCAAATGGCAAAGATACCAAAAGAACCTAAACTTCATTCCATTATAGGGTCATAGTAATTCCATATGTAAAATTGCTTTCAATAACACATTTTCCATCCACTCCCATTATTTAAAACTAACGTCTGGATATGGCTTTTTACAGGTCAATCATATCTCAATGCAGTGGTTTAAAAAAAAAAAACTAGGGGTCAGGATAGTGTTTCAGCAATAAAGCACATTTTTTGTACAAATCAGGCCCTGGGTTCAACCCCTAGCACTGCATAAAAATGATGGAGCCATGAGCCAGTAAAGAGCTCACTTGGATCATGCCCTTGCTTTTTCATGGACACGATCTAGATTCGAGCCAGGCCCCCACCACACTGAGAGAAGCTCCAGTGCTGTGGCATCCTTCTCTGTGTCTGTTTTGGTTTATTTATTGGGTAAGGGTAGCCAGAAATTGAGAGGCAGGTGGAGAGGGAGAGGAAAACAGACAGACACACATAGCCCTGCTTCACCACTCGTGGAGCTTTTCTCCTGCTGGTGGGGACCTGGGGTTTGAACCCAGGTCCACAAGCATTATAGCATGTGCACTCAGCCAGGTGTGTCTGGTTTGTTGTGTTTTTTCTGAAAAAAATCAACCTGGAGTGGTGAGGCCACTGAGATGACCACCCCTCCCTTCCAAAAAATGGAGCTGTGCTATTGTCTTTTCTGTCAATTAAAAAACAAAAGATTACAGGTCTGAGGGATGTATCTGGCTCTTTGTTCCAATGAGACAGTTGGAAATAAGTCTGATATCGTACTTTGCAAATAACACTGGAAAAAAATGCAAAGATGTTAAGTACTGTGGCTGACAATGGAATCCTTTGTAAGTTTTCTCTCTTTCTCTTGAATTTTTCTATTAGGAGAAAATATTTACTTGTGAGGCCAAGCACTGGGGCTCTCGGTTGAAAACATATGCTACAATGCACAAGGACCCAGATTCATGCCCCCAGTCTTGACCGGTGCAAGGTGGAGGGAGGGAGCTTTGTGAGCGGTGAAACACTGCTGCACATGTCTTTTACTCTCTCCCCCCTTTCTCCTTCATTATCCAATAAGTAAATAAATATTACAATAAGAAGTGTGTACTTGCCTGAAACTATAAAGTGAAAACCATTCCAGGACTTGCTCCCCAGTTTCTTTACACTTGGTGACAATGTTGACTGTGAAGTTATATAACCACACATACAGAATGCAACAATGCATTCACAGCAAAGACAAAGGTAGATCTCAGAAGAAGAAACTAATGATATCATGTTTTTGTTTCATTGCATAATTAAAAAATTGCACTCACCAGTGCTTTAAGTTGTTAATGATAATTATATAAATATACATATATAGTATTTAGGTGAGTTTGAGAGGTAGAAATAAGCAGAAAATATTTAAATTATCAGACTGTTTTGGCCCTAATTTGTATCAGCCCAAGTTCCTAATGTGACTGGAATTAAAAGAACTGTAAATGAAAAAGATGCTCACCATTGATATCACAATGTTGAAGGGCTTCATTTAAATCCTCTTCAGTTAAGTTAACATTCAAACTTTCAATGACATGCTTCAAGTTAGGTATATTAATCTTGTCATTATCAACTTGTGACAAGATATTAATAACTTCTCTTATATCTACAAGGATAATTAAAGACAATATAATTTAAAACATAATTTGTTCATAGTTCACCATAGGAAAACTCCCAAATATTTACTTGGACCAAAATCTTTGGGAAGAAAACAAAATATTTTCTATTTTTTAACTGTAAAACCACTTATTTCAAGTGACATTTGAAAAAAATTCATGAAGGGCCAGCAAAAATCACTCACTCGGATGGTGAACTTGCTTTGCAATGCACATGCCCCAGGCTCTAGCCCAGTGCCCCACTGCACTGAAGCAGCTTAGGTGTGGTGGTTATCTCCCCCACCTATCTCTCTGTCTCTGGCTTTCTCTCTTTCTAGCTGAAAATGTTCACTCTGACTGAAGTGGTACCTTCATTAGCACTTGGAAGTGACTCTAAAATACAATTCATTCATAGGGAATATTTTCTCTTATATACAGTTCTTACCATCTGCCGTTGGTAATTTCAGATTTGGAGACAAAGCCTCTTTCCTTAAATCTACAGAGAGAGAGAGAGAGAGAGAGAGAGAGAGAGGTTATACCATAACGAATGGCATTCTGATTTTACCCAATCTAAAGAAAACCAATGGACAGATTAACTATTTCACCATAATTGATGACAATTCTCCTCTCATAAGAAGTCTTTCCCGGGATTCCAGAATATTATTCTTTCCTCATGCTCTCCTATGACTCTTATAAAGCTGTCATCCTCCACCAACTCTTTCATTGGAGCAGCATTTCTAATGCATCAGATGTCTCCTTTCTCTCTAATATGGCAAGTTAATCTGCAGGCCTGCCTGTTTAATAAAATGTACAGTTTATCTGAATTCTTCTTCTCCAACTCTGTTTGTCTACCTATGCATTATTTATCTAATGATGGATTATTTTCCGTATGAAAAGTTGAATTTCTTCCACACGTTTTACAGAAATTCAAACTGGTACAGATAGATGTCTGTCTGTTTGAGGAACAGACAAAAAAAATTCTGCTCACTTACTTACATAGATAAATTAAATTACAATTAAAAAAAAAAGTTTAGAGGAACAGTCAACAGGGGTCAGTGAAGCCACCCAATAGCACACATAAGTTATCATGTGCAAGTGCCTGGGTTCCAGTCCCTCACCCCTACCTGCAGCAGGGAAGATTCATGAGTAGTGGAGTGTGCTGTAGGTGTCTTTGTCAGAAGAAAGAAACAAAACACTGGCTACCAGAAGTGGTGGAAATATACAGGTACCAGGCTCCCAGCAATAGCCCTTGTGGCAAAAGTAAAACTAATGATATGATTAAAAATTTTTAAAAAGAATAGTACACAACTAGTCCAACTATTATAATGAAACAGACAACTATAAGAATAAAGGCAAATTGCATTTACCTTATTATTATAATTTGTTCTAAGAAAAAGGAACAAACAACTAGCCTATTCAAAAAGTACTTTCAAATTGTGCTTTGGGAAACTAAGATCACTGTGAGCAGCTCTCTCGATCTCAGGGCTAGGTGGTGGCACATCCAGCAGCACATGAGTCACCATGCATGAGCACCCATGTTCATGCCCTCAGTCCCCACCCCACTTACAAGAGGGAAGCTTCGGGAATCAGAGAGCAAGCACTGCTACATGTGTCATTCCTCTCTATTCTCTCTCCCACACCTCTCTCTCTGGCTCCACCCTCTATAAAAGTAAACGGTTGGCAGTAATGGTGGAGTTGAGTAGGCACTGTGCCCCAGAAATAATCCTGGTGGAACAAAAAAGGTGTTTGTGTGTGGTGGGGGGTTCTTAATCTCATTTCAAGTAAAATGTGTGGCTAGGTAAATAGATTACTATCCTGTATGTTGTAGAAAATTTAGCAGCATCTTGCATCTACTCACCAGATCTCAGCAATAGAATATGGACTGCATTTTTGACAAGCAAAACTGTCTTTGGCCCTTGCTTGTTGTTCATGAGAATTAAATTTAATTTTCTGGGGTGTGCGAATTTAAAGGCAGATAAGGACTTTCCAAATCTAGGTGAAACCTAAGGTATATATGAGATGAAAGTATAGATGGGTCTGGATGGAGCCTGAAGAAATGTTAAGTGAGACAAGTCAGAAACAGAAGGATGAAGATGGGATGATCTCACTCACAGGCAGAAGTTGAGAAACAAGATGAGAAGAGAAAACACTCAGCAGAACCTGGACTGGAGTTGGTGTGTTGCACCAAAGTCAGAGACTCTGGGGTGGGTCGAGGGGGGAGAGTACAGGTCCTGGAAAAGGATGGCAGAGGACCTAGTAGGAGCTGTATTGTTATGTGGAAAACTGAGAAATGTTATGCATATAAAAACTGTTGTATTTACTGTCAAATGTAAAACATTAATTCCCCAATAAAGAAATTAAAAAAAAAATAAACCATGTTATAGCATGTAAAACAAAAATAAAATAAAAACTGTTGTATTTACTGTTGAATGTGAAACATTAATTCCCCAATAAAGGGGGAAAAGAAAGTATAGAAGGATTAAATAAATTCTTTCTAAACAGAACAAATAGCAATTTACTACTTACATAAAGTGTTGAAAAAAACATTTTAATTATTCAACAGTAACTTGTACTTCTAATAGGGGTCTTACCTAAAAGAAACCCTACAAAATTATTAAGATCTCTCTAAGATACCTAAGAGAAAAGGGAACTCAACTTCAAATAAAATTCATCCTTAAGAAGCATTATTCCAAAGTCAAACAATAACATATGTAAATATTTTGAGACCAATTTTATAATCTCAGGGGAATAACCCAGTAATTTCATAATGTGTTGACTATATATCTTCAAATATACAGCATAAAGTATACTCCCAAATCTGATTATAGTAAGCAGTGTTCCAGTAAGTTTCAATGTTGTTTAGGACTTAAATATTAAAGTTCACTATCAATTAGTATTTGGTAAAATTATTTGAAAACCTTGGATAAAAATTTTAAAAGAAATTTAAATAGACTTTTATTAAAAGTCACTATTTATATGTTTAGCTTACCCTGTAAGTAATCATCCAGTTTTCCTTGAAAAGAATCATCAGTGAAATTAATTCCACCAGTGTTTGCAAATACATCTATATATTTACTCTTATCAAACTGACTGTTTTTTTTCATGTTGTCCAATGTATCAATGACTTCATTCAGTGCTAGAAAAACAAAGAAATACATACAGTGTGTAATTCAGCTCCTGGATCTAATCCTTTGAAACAAAATAAGAAAGCTAATTGACCTGTCTAGATTGCCACTATCCAAAATGATCATCACTGGTCATCTATGTCATTTATACAAGCAGAGCATCCCATTCTCCATTTCTATAGTGTTCATAGTCCCTTATCATTAGTCTTTTTTGTAGAAAAATTCCTCACAAAAGTGTTTCTATTAGTATGAAAAATGAAAATAGCCTGCATATCCATCAAAAACTGTGGACAGAACTATAGAGCAGCACTATAATGAAAAGTTTGCAGTATCTGAGAAAAGAGTAGGGCGACTTAAACCAATAAAAATGGTGGCAGATTATCAGAACGAACACTGATCCAAAGAAGACATAGAGATCGCCAAATGAAAAAATCTAGTCATCACTTGTTACTGTGAAAAATGAAAATCAAAACCACAATGACATATGGCCTCACAACAATGAGAATACCAACAGCAAAGAGACTGGAAACAGGAACTGATATGAGTGTGGAGATAAGGGGACTCTGATATACTATGAATGGAACATTAACTGGGACAGCCTCTATGGGAAATGGTATGAAAAATTCTTTAAAAAATAAGAATATTTGCCCCACCAGGGAAAGAGAGAGGCAGGCTGGGAGTATGGATTGACCTGTCAACGCCCATGTTCAGCAGGGAAGCAGTTACAGAAGCCAGACCTTCCACCTTCTGCTGCTCCCCACAATGACCCTGGGTCCATGCTCCCAGAGGGATAAAGAACAGAAAAGCTATCAGGGGAGGGGATGGGATACGGAGTTGTGGTGGTGGCAATTGTGTGAAGTTGTACCCCTCTTATCCTATGGTTTAGTCAATGTTTGCTTTTTATAAATAAAAAATTAAATTACCCTATGGTTTTATTAATTTTGTTAATTTATCCTTTCTTAAATAAATTTATCCTTTCTTAAATAAATTACCCTATGTTTTTGTTAATTTATCCTTTCTTAAATTAAATAAATAAATAAATAAGTAAATAAATAAATAAATAAAAAGAAAGAAAGATGTGGTCTGGGAGTTTTGGTGGTGGGAAGTGTGGAGTTGTACCCCTTTTATCCTATGGTTTTGTCAGTGTTGTCTTTTTATAAATAAAATAAAATTTTTAAAAAATTTTAAAAACCAGTTCTCACATAGAGGTGTTCAATAAATAAACAGCTCAACAAGTAAAAAAAAAAAAAAAAAAAACCTGACGATCATATAATACTGATCTAAGAATTGGGTTTGGAAGGAGTTTCAATATCCTACAGCAGAGAAGTATGCTAAAGTTATGGAGAGTATGAGTGTTGAAACCTATCTCAAGAGACAAGAGGTTCTACACATGGGACCCACATGTTGGCACCTCTGGTTGAGCGCACACAAGGATCTGGTTTCAAGCTCCTAGTCCCCATGTGCAGGGGAGAAAGTTTCATAAGCAATGAAACAGTGCGTTAGGTGTCTCTCTCTCTCCCTCTCTATCTCCTCTTCCTTCTCAGTTTCTCTGTCCTATTAAATCAAAAAGTAAATAAATAAATATTAGAAAACTATTTAGGGGCTGGGTGGTCTTGCAACTAGTTAGGTGCACATGTTGCAACGCAAAACAATCTGGTTCGAGTTCCTGGTCCCCACATGCAAGGGGAAAGCTTTGTGAGAGGTGAAGCAGTGTTGAGGGTGTCTCTGTCTCTCTCACTTCTCTCCCACCCCCTCCCCTCTCAATTTCTGGCTAGTTATATCCAATAAAGATACTTTTAAAATAATAAAAAATATTTTTTCTTATATTTATTTATTTTCCCCTTTGTTGTCCTTGTTTTTTCATTGTTGTTGTAGTTACTATTATTGTTGTTACTGATGTCGTTGTTAGGACAGAGAGAAATGGAGAGAGGAGGGGAAGACAGAGAGGAGGAGAGAAAGACAGACACCTGCAGACCTGCTTCACCACCTGTGAAGCGACTCCCCTGCAGGTGGGGAGCCGGGGGCTTGAACCAGGAGCTGGGGGCTTGAACTGGGATCCTTATACTGGTCCTTGCACTTTGCGCCACATGCGCTTAACCCGCTGCACTACCACCCGACTCCCAATAAAAAGATTTTAAAAGAAGTTATACCCATGTGACAATGTCTTGTAAATCATTTCCCCAAAAAAAAATATTTTAAAAATTTTTTTAAAAATGAGTGTAATACTATGCTGAGAAATTTATCTGGAGAACTTTAAAGCACTAATTTAAACAGATATATGTACACCTATGTTCAGAGCAGTACTATTCACAATAGCCAATACGCTAAATAAAGCTTGATTTGTACTGACAGTTGACTGGATAAAGAAGCTATAATGGATCCTTCTGTCCACCACTACTGGTCACTTCCATCAGGAACTTCAACATAAGCTCTCTGGAAGGCTTTCCCAATATTTTTCCCACACCATAAAGCAGCAATGGTAGGGACTTTCCCAGTCTCAAAGGGAGGCTGGATCACCCTGCCCTGCCACTCGAGGAAGACTGGTCCTGAAATGAGTAAAACCTGCAACATTCCCAGCTGTGACCATGAGCTCCAAGCTCAGACCAGCAGGGACTCAGAGGTTGCACAGGCTCTGGTGCTATATTGGCCCTGGGTCAGATGGCTGGAGCTAAACAGCTCATTTTATCCACAGAATTTGTTCAAGAATGGGAGCTACTCTCTGCCGTAATGCAACTTTCTAGCCCTTCTCTCTACTCTGACACCTACTTCTCAGACAGTATTTTTTCAATTGCTTATTTATAAAAAACAAAAAAAAAAGGAAACATGGACAAAACCATAGGATAAGAGGGGTACAACTCCACACAATTCCCACCACCAGATCTCCATATCCCATACAATATATTTTTTTAATTTTTTATTTAAGAAAGGATTAATGAACAAAAACATATGGTAGGAGGGGTACAACTCCACACAATTCCCACAACCCAGTCTCCATAGCCCACCCCCTCCCATGATAGCTTTCCCATTCTCTAGCCCTCTGGGAGCATGGACCCAGGGTCATTGAGGGTTGCAAAAGGTAGAAGGTCTGGCTTCTGTAATTGCTTCCCCGCTGAACATGGGCGTTGACTGGTCGGTCCATACTCCCAGTCTGCCTCTCTCTTTCCCTAGTAATATAGCAAGGTATCAGGCTACAAAATCAATGTACAAAAATCAGTGGCATTTCTTTATGCAAACACTAAATCTGAAGAAGAAGACATCCAGAAATCACTCCCATTGACTGTTTCAGCAAAATCAATCAAATACCCATACAATATTTTTATCCACCTACATCCTAGCTATCAAACTCAAGCAAAAATTATGATATAGTCGCGGGCCCCTAGGAACATGCCTAAAATGGACTTCCTAGCTTCTCTCCATCCCTATTCACACCTGTTCTGTTCCTACTTTTTGGTACCTGTTCATTAATCATTTTGTCCTGCTTTATATCTTGTCACCTTTCAGCTACGAAGTTGCAGACACTACCATGGTACCATCCTGACTTCCCTGGGCAGATGACCTCACTAATGTGTCCTGGAATCTCACCTCCCCAGAGCCCTGCCCCACTAAGAAAAGACAGAAACAGGCTGGGGGTATAGACCCACCTGTCAGTGCCCATGTCCTGCAGAGAAGTAATTGCAGAAGCCAGAACTCTCACCTTCTGTGCCCCCAAAATAATTCTGATTCATACTCCCAGTAGGGAAGAAATGTTAGAGGAAGATGACCAAAGGGCTCTGAACTCCAACTCCATCAGGACCCATAGAGAGAAGAGGAAAAAGGGAGGGACATTTGGATGTAGTAATAGGTGTATGTGTGACTTGGAAAGGAAGAGAAGATGGAGCCTTAAAGGGGGGGGGGGGCAAGTATATACAAATATAGAGAGGTAGTTGTAGAGATAATAGTTAACCATATCTGCAACCTTAGGAGAACTACTATAGCTTATAGTGGAAGGAGTGGGGATTCAAAACTCTGGTGGTGGGAATGGTGTGGAGTTGTACCTGTCATCTTGTGATTTTGTAAGCCAGTATTAAATCACCAATAAAAAAAATAAAAAGCTGTGGGATATATGTTCAATTAAATATACTGCCACTGAAAAATATGCAATTGTGCCTTTTGAGATAAAAATAGATGGAACTTTAGGTGACTGTGCTAAGTGAAATAAATAAGAAAGTGAATAATTACCAGATTGTCTCAGTCATTTGTAAAATAATCAAGCAAATTAACTTGCAAAACACATAAGTAAATTAATTCTTAGGCTAGATGAAAATATATTGTTCTCAGAGAAAATGAGGAAGGGGGTGTGGAGTTAATAGATACTGAAGACTTTTGGAGAAGATTACATTAGAACTTTGGTGAGTGTTGAAAGTCCAACACACACGGAGATATAAAAATATACTCCAAAGATTATAGTATTATAAATGAACATGAAATCAATAGAAATAAGCTAGTTTATATGACTCAAGAGATACTACAAAGGTTTATGTGAGACATATTTGACTAGATGAACCTTGAATCACTCCTTAATATTTTACCATAAACCTCTTACCAATAAAATTGGAATTTTTCTGGGTGTCCCTCAAAACCTTCATACAATCTTTAACATTCACCATACCATCTTCTGAAAGGAAAAGACAAAGACTTAACATACAAGAACTTCTGGGCACACAGGGAGATGATTTAGCAGTAGAATGTAGGACTTGAATGTAAGAAGCCTCAGGTTTAATCACTAACACTTCAGATGCCAGAATAGCAGTCTAGATTCTCTCAGTCTCTCTTACTCATTATGGAAATAAGTAAATCTTTTCTAATATGTAGCTCTGAAACAAGGTTATATTTAAAGGCAAACCCAGGAGAGCACTCACAGGTAGAGCATCTGCATTGCAACTCAGCCCTGAGTACTGGCATCTCAAGAAAGGTGTTATAGCAATGAAAGAAGCTCTAGTGCTATGGTACCTCTCCTCTCTGCCTCTCTATCTGACTGAATGAAAAAGTGGCCTGGGTCTGTAAAACGGCACATGAGAGACTGCAGTTACACACACACACACACACACACACACACACACACACACACACACACACACACACAGTATTAAAATCAACTTACAACTTGTAGTTATTTATTTAACACATTATAAGCTACTTTGGGTGGTCAAGGAGATGACATTAACTGTAATGCAACAAACTTTCATGCCTGAGAAATCAGAAGTTCCAGGTTCAATCCCTGCACTATAAGTCAAAGCTAATTAGTGCTCTAGTTAAAAAGAAAAATAGGCAGGGCTGGGGAGATAGCATAATAGCTATACAAAAGACTTTCATGCCTGGGGCTCTGAGATCCCAGGTTCAATACTCAGCACCACCATAAGCCAGAGCTGAGCAGTGCTTTGGAGTCTCAGTCTCTCTCTCTCTTGCTCTCACTAAAATAAATAAAATACTGTTTAATAAGATAAAGTTCTCGTTTAAACAAATGAAGACAGATAATATGCTTTAGGCTCACTGTTATCCATTATGCCCTGCAGTAATCTTCCATGATTGTAGATATACTACTCTAATAATATCAATAAAATACCAAGAAACTTAAAAGATTCGATAACTTATTTTGCCAAAAGTGGCAATGTTAGAGTTTCTACTCATAGTACAAGAGTTGCTATTCTTCAGTCTTTAAATCAAGATATACCTGAGGTGATTCCAACATGCCCACACCTCACATTTTTCTGCTTGTTAAAAGTATTCTCCTAACTGCAGAAGAGGAAATTAAGAGGTTGAAAACTCCCATTTCAATGATGATTGCTATAGTAAGCAAATACTGATAGATATTTGCTTCACAAAGGCATTCCATTTATTTGAACAAAGAGCTTGTACACTTTCTTCATATGTATCCAAATAAAAATGAGACATAAAACTGATGATAAAAATAGTTAAAATGTTTACCTGAAACAAAATCTGACTGAAGAATTTTCTCTACCTCTTTTTCAGGTGATTTAACTCCAATATTTCTTAGAAAATGTTCCAAGTTCTTCTCAGATACCATGTTGTCTTCAAGCAAATCAACTGCTGAGACAACTTTCTGTAATTCTGGAAAAGAAGTAAAGTTATTTGGTATCTAAGCTATGCTCTTACTTTAAAAAAAAAAAAAGTATATATGACTAGAGACTTTAAACTGCAGTGGTCTATGTTTTGTGAGTATGTACTGAACTGAGGGACAGAAGTCTAAGCAAAGAAACCAGACATCTAGAAATCTAATGCCTGGCAGCACAGTATGAAGAGTTTCTTGGTTTATCATGTTTCTCTGGGACTAGCATAAAACGGGTACAACCAAGATAATATATACAGCTGGAGTTTTCCATTACAATCATATAGATTAGTTATTTTGTCACAGGACATAGAAAAATGAATCACATTATTGTTAAGGATACAGAAAAATCTTCAGAAAGAAATTATACAAAAACTTGCCTTAAAGGGGCAATCATATAACTCAAAGTTAAAGTACTCAATAATAGCTGAAATGCCTAAAGAAGGCATCACAAATTCTCTCATCAATTAGACTTAGACCAGATTAGCTGAACAGCTTAGCAGAAAGGCCCAAAGAAGACAGATCCCAAAAGCCTAATTCTGATTGGGTTCAACAAATGCTCAAACAACTGGGAGAAATTCTAAAGTCATCAGATAAAGAGAGGACTACAAAAGTTGAATAAGGGCAAGATATTACCCACTTACGAATAGCATTTTTGGTCAATATCACACCAGCTCATCATCGGGGGCCCGAGTCAAGAAATCCTTGGATTCCCAGACAAATACAATGGGCCTGGAGCTCTAATGATTCCCTCTCTCAACTATCACTGATCACTTCCATCAGGAATGGCATCATAAGTCCTCTTGTGGGTCCTCTCAGGATCTTGCCCTCACCATAAAGCAGCAACAGTAGGGATATCCCCAGTCTCCAGAGGGAGACTGGATCATCCTGCCCTGTGACCAGAAGACTGGTCCTGTGAGCTCAGAACAATAGGAACTCAGAGGTTACACAGGCTCTGATGCTAAATATATATGTACATGCCCTGGGTCAGGTAGATGGAGTAGTTCATTTTATCCACAGAATTTTTTTTAACTATCTCCTGGCCCCACACGAATTTATTTTTATTTGACTTTTACACTAGTAAAGTACTGTTAAGTAAATGTAACTCGTAACTGACCAAGTAACATCAGTAGTCTCTTAGAACTACTCATTTGTTGAGAGGTTTTTTTGTTTTGGTTTTGTTTTGGTTTTTTTTGTCCCTCTTTGGAGATCCAAGTGATTTACAGTTCAGCTCCTATGTTTACTAAACTTTACTTATTATTATTTTTTTTACCGGAGCACTGCTCAGCCCACAGAATTTTTTTCAAGAATGAGAGCTACTCTCTACCCTAATCCAACTTTCTAGCCCTTTTCTCTACTCTGACACCATTTTCTCAGACAATATTCTTATCCAACTTCAGGCTAGCTATCAAACTCCAGCAAAACTACCATAATTGTGTGCCCCCACAAACATGCCTAAAATTGACTTTCTAGCTTTTCTAGTCCCACTTTTTGGTTCCTGTTCATTAACCATTTTGTCTCATTTATGTCCTGCCACCTTCCAGATAACAAGTTGCAGATGCTACCATGATGCCAACCTGACTTCTCTGGGCAGACAACCTCACCAGTGTGTCCTGGAACCTCCCTCTCCAGAGTCCCACCCCAACAGAGAAAGATAGAAACAGGCTGGGGAGATGGATCCACCTGCCCATGTCTATATCCAGCAGAGAAGCAGTTACAGAAGCCAGACCTCCCACCTTCTGCACCCCCAAAACAGCTTTGGTCCGGACTCCAAGCAGGGGAGAAGTGACAGGAGGAAGAAGATAAGAAGCTCTGAACTCGAGCTCCCTCAGCACACAGAGAGAGGAGGAAAAGGAGAGGGATATATGGAGGTAGGAATGTTGTTGTGAGTGGCTTGGAGGCAAAGAGAGGATTGCATCAGGAAGAAAAAGGAGAGAATTATGTATAAATGTAGGCAGATAGTTATATAGATGATGGTTGGCCCATGTCTACAACTTTAGGGGAACTGTGGTGGCTTGCAGTGGAGAGACTGAAGATTCAGAAATGGAGTGGACCTAGTAAAATGTAGTCATATAAATCACTAGTTAATTAATATGAGAGGGGGAAAATTAATTGTATGTCTCGAAGTTTTTAAAACACAGACTGAGTCTTTTTAATATATAGGCTGTGTATTTGATATGCGGACTCTCTCAAAAGCCTAGACCAAGTAGATCAGAAGCAACCAATGGCACAGCTACATACAAGATACTGGGTACTATACAGCAAACCCTTACAAAAGGACTTTTCAAAGTTAACCCAATTACCAAATAATGTGATGATAACATTAACTATCTATTGTCTTTTTGATTCCTAAGACAGCAGGAACCTCACATCTCCACTATAGAGCCTATATTTCCCCCAGTCCTGGAAGCTTAGGATAGGGCCCACTTTCCTGCATGCCTCTCCCATCCATAACAAATAATATTGCATCAGCCAATCGCAACCTAATCAACGCAACGATTGCCACCTCAACATGCTTCAGCTCAGACTGTGTCCAGAGACTTCAGGTGTGGAATGACAACCCTTCAGCTTCATTACTCGGGTGAGACCTTTCCTTTCATAGTATTCTCTAATTCCATCCCAGGTGGTTCACTTTCTAACAAAGTCCCAAAACCTAGATATAGACCAGGTTCTGTGAGAGAGAGCATATGTTCGCATGTATCCATAAACTAGTGCAAAATATATACCTGAAAGCAGAAGTACACTAGAGTTTGCAGTGAGTACCCCCCCTAACACTTCCTCTCCACTATTCCAACCTTTGGGTTCATGATTGCTCAACAATTTGTTTGGCTTTGTATGTTAACTCTCTTTTCAGCCACCAGGTTCCAGATGCCATCAGGATGCCGGCCAGGCTTCCCTGGACTGAAGACCCCACCAATGTGTCCTGGAGCTCAGCTTCCCCAGAGACCCACCCTACTAGGGAAAGAGAGAGGCAGACTGGGAGTATGGACTGACCAGTCAATGCCCATGTTCAGCGGGGAAGCAATTACAGAAGCCAGACCTTCCACCCTCTGCAACCTACAACGACCCTGGGTCCATGCTCCCAGAGGGATAGAGAATGGGAAAGCTATCAGGGGAGGGGATGGGATATGGAGATTGGGTGGTAGGAATTGTGTAGAGTTGTACCCCTCCTACCCTATGGTTTTGTTAATTTATTCTTTCTTAAATAAAAAATAAATTTAAAAAAAACACCTAAAATAAGAATAATAAAATAAAATAAATAAATAAATAAATGCAGTGGAAATGGAGTGGATTTATACCCCTGTTGACATGTAATTTTGTAAATCAATATTAAATCACTAATAAAATTTAAAATAATAATAATAAAAGAAAAACTTGCATTAAAAATGTTTCTAGGGTAGTTTAAGAAAAATTTGAGAGGGGAATTGGAATAGCATAATGATTATGCAAAAAGACTTTCATGCTTGAGTTTCCAAAGTCCCAGGTTCAATCCCCCACACCATTGTAAGCCAGAACTGAGCAGTGCACTGATAATAATAACAATAATATTAATTAATTAAAACAAAAGTTTAAAAGGAAAGGAAAAAATAAAGAAAAATCCCAGATCTTTGCCATCCCCCCCCCCAGCATGCCCTGCCACCCCTAGCGTCTTAAACAGGGCATGGAAGTAGCAGGGTAGTGAGGACACCCAAGAAAACCCTCATGTCATGCTGCCAGTCTCAGCCAGTCTCTCCTTTCTCCAGGTGCCAGATAATACATAGGTGAAGAAAATTCTAGCCCAATTTAAGTGAAAATCCCAAAACCAGCAACTGATTTTTAGCAACAATTCAGTGTCAGTTTACAGATCATACCACCAGCCTGGGTCTTCCCCCATCACCATGCAGTGAGTCCCCAGACCCCGTGCTCTCCCTCCAACCTCCTTGGTCCTGCTTCAACAGACCACATCCAATCCATGTTTCATCCTGCATTTTGCCTTTCCCTCTCTGCTGTGGCACCTGGTGGCCCTGTACAGTTGGTTCACAGGCCTTTCCCTGTCCTTCTCTCACACCTGCTCTATACTTTGAACCTCCCGTGCTCTCTGCTTCAGGTTTTCCTGAGTTGCTGCTGACCTGACACTGATATGAACCTTACCTACTGAGACCCACTTTTTATAAATCATTCTAATGTGGTGGAAGACTGGAACCTTGTAGTTTAAATTAAAATAGCTCCTTGTGGGTGTGTGTTTAATTCAATTTCACTGTACTTAAGTAAATGGAAGGTAGACTTCCTTTCTGTTTATATTTTCATCTATGTCTGATGTACTAAATTCAACTGGGTTTTGTTTGTAGTTTTTATCACTTTAGAATGTTTGTCCCCTTAGTTAAATAGATTGATGTAAAGCTGACTTTTGGGTTCCAATCTCTGGCTTCAGAGAGGGGGATTGTAAAGTAGTGTTATTTAGTATACCAAAAATGTATCAAGGACTATGTCATTATCTAAACTAATATCTCAAAGGTGCTTTATCTACCTGTTTACTAGTAAGGATATTAAATATGT
Organism: Erinaceus europaeus; assembly: GCF_950295315.1. NCBI lineage: Eukaryota > Metazoa > Chordata > Mammalia > Eulipotyphla > Erinaceidae > Erinaceus > Erinaceus europaeus. The sequence goes on along the minus strand of NC_080173.1, from coordinate 589,984 downwards.
GTAGCCTATTAAAAAGTCAAATATGTTGTGATCAATTCTAACTTATGTTGTTGAATATAAATAAACTTGAGTAAGATGATTACAAGAATAATAACTTCAATTATGGTCATATTTAAGTTCTTTTTTTCCCTTCTTTTTAAGTATTCTGAATATTCTCTGGAGATAGTGCATTTTATAACTAAAAGCAGAGCAGTTGTGAGGCCCAGCACATAAGCCTGATTTCTGGCACAAAAATGTGCAGTGAGAATCCCTTGCTTACCCACATACTTCAGTTCTTTTTAAAGCTACTTTCTGCACAATTTTTTCCCTTTTCTCTTTGGAGCACCTGCACCCCTCTTGTCCTGGAATCACATATGCTGGGACTTTCCTTTTGTGTCTTAATGTCTCCTCAATCCTTTTTGCTGTGCCATTTCTGTTGGCCACACTTAATAGTCACTACATGTGTCATCATGCCATGCTGTGCTGTCACCGGCTCCTGCTGCTACCACCATGTCTTTCTGCAATGCCTCTCCTCTGCCGGTAAAAACTTGACAGCAGGGGTGAATTCAGACTTGCTTGCAAGTTCTGTTATTGAAAGGCCAGTTCATAGTCCTGGTTTGGGGCAGGTACTAAAATCAGGGCCTGGCTCAGGCCCTAGATGAAGACTAGGACTCATGGTTTTGTGTTCAGACACCAGGTCTGCGACAGTCTTTGGAGGTCTAGATAAAAGCAATTACAGAAGCCAGACCTCCCACCTTCTGCATCCCACAACGACCCTGGGTCCATATTCCCAGAGGAATAAAGAACAGGGAAGCTATCAGGGTAGAGGATGGATGCGAAGTTCTGATAGTGGGAATTGTATGGAGTTGTACCCCTCTTATCCTATGGTTTTTGTCAGTGTTTCCTTTTTATAGTTTTTTTTTTAAAGACACTTTCTTATCAGTAGACAGCTGCTCCTTTTGTTGCCTCAGGACTGACAGTAAAGGATGCTTTTTGTCAGTTTCGACCCTCCATCTAACATCTGTCCCTAATAGCTCATGATTGGGCTGTATTTTAAAAATCACCTCACAGTCCTTTAGAATTGGACTCAGTACAGACTTGACAGCCAGCACCAGGGCCTACAGAAATTCAGTGCTATCCATAAAATTCACAACTATTCATTCGGGTAAATAGTAGACTAACTCTCCTAGCCTTCCTAACCTTTCTCAATAAGATTTTAACGTGGTAATTTTATATAAAATGTTTCAATTATTCTAATTTACATTTATTTTAAAGGCAAATTTAACAATCACAAATAATCCAAAACTCACCGTCTAGCCTAGAGGTATCACACATATCTTTTACTACATCTGCAAGTTGTTTAACTCGTACTTTGTCACCTTCTGTGAGAAGATAAAAAAGAGCAGACTCACTAAGGAGATCAGCTGCCATTCAAGTGTAAATCATCCAACAAAAAGGTGGATTTAATAAAATGATAAATGATAAGACATAAGGAATAAGCTAGAATATTCATCAATCAAAAGAAGCTATGTAACCCATAGTGGTGGTCAGCTCAAGGAGAGCAGCACCCTCCCCCAGCATCCCAAACCACAGCACCCCGTGTACCCCTATACCACAAGTACCCCTGACCACCTATATGCCCTGTACACCCTGCACCCTGACATCACAACTACCCCGGGAACCCTGACAACCCCGTAACCCTAAGGACCCTGTGCCCAAACACCCCCTGCACTACCTGCCCCTCTACACTACCAGCACCCTTGTCCCCTCTACACCCCCTGTACCCCAGGCACCCTCTATACCCCCTGCACCCCCTGCCCCTTCTACACACCCTGCATCCCCTGCCCCCTCTATACCCCCTGCACTCCCTGCCACCTCTACATCCCCTGAATCTCATGCCACCTCTACATCCCCTGTACCCCTGCCACCTCTATACCCCCTGCACCCCATGCCTCTTCTACACACCCTGCATCCCCTGCCCCCTCTATACCCCCTGCACTCCCTGCCGCCTCTACATCCCCTGAATCCCATGCCACCTCTACATCCCCTGTACCCCTACCACCTCTACACCCCCTGTACCCCTAACACCTCTACACCCCCTGCACCCCCTGCCCCCTCTACACCCCCTGCATCCCCTGTCCACTCTATACCCCCTGCACCCCCTGCCCCCTCTACATCCCCTGCATCCCCTGCCCCCTCTATACCCCCTGCACTCCTTGCCCCATCTACACCCCTGCATCCCCTGGCCCCTATATACACCCTGAACTCCCTGCCCCTCTACAGCCCCTGCATCCCCTGCCACCTCTACACCCCATGCACGCCCTGCCCTCTCTATACCCCCTGCATCACCTGCCCCTCTATACCCCCTGCACTCCCTGCCCCCTCTGCATCCCATGTACCCCTGCCCCCCTCTACACCCCCTGAATCCCATTCCACCTCTATATCCCCTGTACCCCCACACTCTCTATACTCCCTGTACCCCAGACCCCTCTACAACCCCCGCCACCTCTACACTCCCTATACGCCCTAACCCCTATACCCACTGTACCACTTGCCCCTCTACACTCCCTGTATCCAATGCCGCCTATACAACCCCTGTACCCCATGCCCCCTCTATACCCCCTGTACCACTTGCCCCTCTACACTCCCTGTATCCAATGCCCCCTCTACAACCCCCATACCCCATGCCCCCTCTACAACCCCTGTACCCCATGCCCCATCTATAACCCCTGTATCCCATGCCCCCTCTACAACCCCTGTACCTCTGCAACCGTATACCCACTGTACCCCCAGCACCCCTATACCCCATGTGCCCCCTGCACCCCCGAACCCACCGTACCCTCTGCACCCCTACACTCCCTGTACCCCCTGCCCCCTCTACACCCCATGTGCCCCCTGCATTCCTATACCTGCTATACCCCTATCCCTGCAAGAAACCAGGAAAAGGCCCAGAAGAAGGACCAGAAGCCCTTGTGTATGTATATCCTGCCCCAGCTCCCTCAAAGGCTGAAGCACATCACCTGAAGGTCCCACCCTTCCACAGAAAGGGCTATAAAGTTGAGACCAGGAATCCTGGGGGCTTTAGGTCTTTCTCTTCATGGGTCAACATGCCTACATGGCTTGTACTTTCTGCTCCTTTTCTGCCCTTATTTTCTGCCAATAAGCTAGCTCACCTGCAATTCTTCCATGTAGGAGTCAGACTAGAAGCCCAAAAGAGGATAGCTGGAGGATGTCCCTGTTAGCTGCTCTAGCCCACAGGAGGTTAGCTGGAGGATGTCCCTGTTAGCTGCTCTAGCCCACAGGAGGTTAGCTGGAGGATGTCCCCTGTTAGCAGCTCTAGCCCACAGGAAGTTAGCTGGAGGATGTCCCTGTTAGCTGCTCTAGCCCACAGGAGGTTAGCTGGAAGATACCCCATTAGCTGCTCTAGCCACAGGAGGTTAGCTGGAGGATGTCCCTGTTAGCTGCTCTAGCCCACAGGAGGTTAGCTGGAGGATGCCCGGTTAGCTGCTCTAGCCACAGGAGGTTAGCTGGAGGATGTCCCCTGTTAGCTGCTCTAGCCCACAGGAGGTTAGCTGGAGGATATCCCCTGTTAGCAGCTCTAGCCCACAGGAGGTTAGCTGAAGGATGTCCCTGTTAGCTGCTCTAGCCCACAGGAGGTTAGCTGGAGGATGCCCCCTGTTAGCTGCTCTAGCCCACAGGAGGTTAGCTGGAGGATGTCCCTGTTAGCTGCTCTAACCCACAGGAGGTTAGCTGGAGGATGCCCCCTGTTAGCTGCTCTAGCCCACAGGAGGTTAGCTGGAGGGTGTCCCTGTTAGCTGCTCTAGCCCACAGGAGGTTAGCTGGAGGATGTCCCTGTTAGCTGCTCTAGCCCACAGGAGGTTAGCTGAAGGATGTCCCCTGTTAGCTGCTCTAGCCCACAGGAAGTTAGCTGGAAGATACCCCATTAGCTGCTCTAGCCACAGGAGGTTAGCTGGAGGATGTCCCCTGTTAGCTTCTCTAGCCCACAGGAGGTTAGCTGGAGGATGCCCGGTTAGCTGCTCTAGCCCACAGGAGGTTAGCTGGAAGATACCCCGTTAGCTGCTCTAGCCCACTGGAGGTTAGCTGGAGGATGCCTGGTTAGCTGCTCTAGCCCACAGGAGGTTAGCTGGAAGATACCCCGTTAGCTGCTCTAGCCCACAGGAGGTTAGCTGGAGGATGTCCTGTTAGCTGCTCTAGCCCACAGGAGGTTAGCTGGAGGATGTCCCCCGTTAGCTGCTCTAGCCCACAGGAGGTTAGCTGGAGGAGGTCCCCTGTTAGCTGCTCTAGCCCACAGGAGGTGAGCTGGAGGATGTCCCCTGTTAGCAGCACTAGCCCACAGGAGGTGAGCTGGAGGATGTCCCCTTAGCTGCTCTAGCCCACAGGAGGTTAGTGGAGGATGTCCCCCGTTAGCTGCTCTAGCCCACAGGAGGTTAGCTGGAGGATGCCCCCTGTTAGCTGCTCTAGCCCACAGGAGGTTTGCTGGAGGATGTCCCTGTTAGCTGCTCTAGCCCACAGGAGGTTTGCTGGAGGATGTCCCCTTAGCTGCTCTAACCCACAGGAGGTTAGCTAGAGGATGCCCCCTGTTAGCTGCTCTAGCCCACAGGAGGTTAGCTGGAGGATGTACCTGTTAGCTGCTCTAGCCCACAGGAGGTTAGCTGGAGGATGTCCCTGTTAGCTGCTCTAGCCCACAGGAGGTTAGCTGGAGGATATCCCCTGTTAGCAGCTCTAGCCCACAGGAAGTTAGCTGGAGGATGTCCCTGTTAGCTGCTCTAGCCCACAGGAGGTTAGCTGGAAGATACCCCATTAGCTGCTCTAGCCACAGGAGGTTAGCTGGAGGATGTCCCTGTTAGCTGCTCTAGCCCACAGGAGGTTAGCTGGAGGATGCCCGGTTAGCTGCTCTAGCCACAGGAGGTTAGCTGGAGGATGCCCCCTGTTAGCTGCTCTAGCCCACAGGAGGTTAGCTGGAGGATATCCCCTGTTAGCAGCTCTAGCCCACAGGAGGTTAGCTGGAGGATGTCCCTGTTAGCTGCTCTAGCCCACAGGAGGTTAGCTGGAAGATACCCCATTAGCTGCTCTAGCCACAGGAGGTTAGCTGGAGGATGTCCCTGTTAGCTGCTCTAGCCCACAGGAGGTTAGCTGGAGGATGCCCGGTTAGCTGCTCTAGCCACAGGAGGTTAGCTGGAGGATGTCCCCTGTTAGCTGCTCTAGCCCACAGGAGGTTAGCTGGAGGATATTCCCTGTTAGCTACTCTAGCCCACAGGAGGTTAGCTGGAGGATATCCCCTGTTAGCAGCTCTAGCCCACAGGAGGTTAGCTGAAGGATGTCCCTGTTAGCTGCTCTAGCCCACAGGAGGTTAGCTGGAGGATGCCCCCTGTTAGCTGCTCTAGCCCACAGGAGGTTAGCTGGAGGATGTCCCTGTTAGCTGCTCTAGCCCACAGGAGGTTAGCTGGAGGATGTCCCTGTTAGCTGCTCTAGCCCACAGGACATTAGCTGGTGGATGCCCCGTTAGCTGCTCTAGTCCGCTCTAGCCCACAGGAGGTTAGCTGGAGGATGTCCCTGTTAGCTGCTCTAGCCCACAGGAGGTTAGCTGGAGGATGTCCCCCATTAGCTGCTCTAGCCCGCAGGAGGTTAGCTGGAGGAGATCCCCCCTTAGCTGCTCTAACCCACAGGAGGTTAGCTGGAAGATGCCCCGTTAGCTGCTCTAGCCTGCAGGAGGTTAGCTGGAAGATGCCCTGTTAGCTGCTCTAGCCCACAGGAGGTTAGCTGGAGGATGTCCTGTTAGCTGCTCTAGCCCACAGGAGGTTAGCTGGAGGATGTCCTCCGTTAGCTGCTCTAGCCCACAGGAGGTTAGCTGGAAGATACCCGTTAGCTGCTCTAGCCCACAGGAGGTTAGCTGGAGGATGTCCCGTTAGCTGCTCTAGCCCACAGGAGGTTAGCTGAAGGATGTCCCCTGTTAGCTGCTCTAGCCCACAGGAAGTTAGCTGGAAGATACCCCATTAGCTGCTCTAGCCACAGGAGGTTAACTGGAGGATGTCCCCTGTTAGCTGCTCTAGCCCACAGGAGGTTAGCTGGAGGATGCCCGGTTAGCTGCTCTAGCCCACAGGAGGTTAGCTGGAGGATATTCCCTGTTAGCTGCTCTAGCCCACAGGAGGTTAGCTGGAGGATGTCCCTGTTAGCTGCTCTAGCCCACAGGAGGTTAGCTGGAGGATGTCCCTGTTAGCTGCTATAGCCCACAGGAGGTTAGCTGGAGGATGTCCCCCATTAGCTGCTCTAGCCCACAGGAGGTTAGCTGGAGGATGTCCCTGTTAGCTGCTCTAGCCCACAGGAGGTTAGCTGGAGGATGTCCTGTTAGCTGCTCTAGCCCACAGGAGGTTAGCTGGAGGATGTCCCTGTTAGCTGCTCTAGCCCACAGGAGGTTAGCTGGAGGATGTCCCCCCTTAGCTGCTCTAACCCACAGGAGGTTAGCTGGAAGAAGCCCCGTTAGCTGCTCTAGCCCGCAGGAGGTTAGCTGGAAGATGCCCTGTTAGCTGCTCTAGCCCACAGGAGGTTAGCTGGGGATGCCCCCTGTTAGCTGCTCTAGCCCACAGGAGGTTAGCTGGAGGATGCCCCCTGTTAGCTGCTCTAGCCCACAGGAGGTTAGCTGGAGGATGCCCCCTGTTAGCTGCTCTAGCCCACAGGAGGTTAGCTGGAGGATGCCCCCTGTTAGCTGCTCTAGCCCACAGGAGGTTAGCTGGAGGGTGTCCCTGTTAGCTGCTCTAACCCACAGGAGGTTAGCTGGAGGATGCCCCTGTTAGCTGCTCTAGCCCACAGGAGGTTAGCTGGAGGATGTCCCTGTTAGCTGCTCTAGCCCACAGGAGGTTAGCTGGAGGATGTCCCTGTTAGCTGCTCTAACCCACAGGAGGTTAGCTGGAGGATGCCCCCTGTTAGCTGCTCTAGCCCACAGGAGGTTAGCTGGAGGGTGTCCCTGTTAGCTGCTCTAACCCACAGGAGGTTAGCTGGAGGATGCCCCCTGTTAGCTGCTCTAGCCCGCAGGAGGTTAGCTGAAGGATGTCCTGTTAGCTGCTCTAGCCCGCAGGAGGTTAGCTGGAGGATGTCCTGTTAGCTGCTCTAGCCCACAGGAGGTGAGCTGGAGGATGTACCTTAGCTGCTCTAGCCCAGAGGAGATTATCTGGAGGATGTCCCCTTAGCTGCTCTAGCCCACAAGAGGTTAGTTGGAGGATGCCCCCTGTTAGCTGCTCTAGCCCACAGGAGGTTAGCTGGAGAATGCCCCGTTAGCTGCTCTAGCCCACAGGAGGTTAGCTGAAAGATGTCCTGTTAGCTGCTTGAGCCCACAGGAGGTGAGCTGGAGGATGTCCTGTTAGCTGCTCTTGCCCACAGGAGGTGAGCTGGAGGATGCCCCGTTAGCTGCTCTAGCCCACAGGAGGTGAGCTGGAGGATGTTCCTGTTAGCTGCTCTAGCCCACAGGAGGTTAGCTGGAGGATGTCCTGTTAGCTGCTATAGCCCACAGGAGGTGAGCTGGAGGATGTCCCCTGTTAGCTGCTCTAGCCCACAGGAGGTTAGCTGGAGGATGTCCTGTTAGCAGCTCTAGCCCACAGGAGGTTAGCTGGAGGATGTCCCCTGTTAGCTGCTCTAGCCCACAGGAGGTTAGCTGGAGGATGTCCCTGTTAGCTGCTCTAGCCCACAGGACATTAGCTGGTGGATGCCCCATTAGCTGCTCTAGCCCACAGGAGGTGAGCTGGAGGATGTCCCCTGTTAGCTTCTCTAGCCCACAGGAGGTTAGCTGGAGGATGCCCGGTTAGCTGCTCTAGCCCACAGGAGGTTAGCTGGAAGATACCCCGTTAGCTGCTCTAGCCCACTGGAGGTTAGCTGGAGGATGCCTGGTTAGCTGCTCTAGCCCACAGGAGGTTAGCTGGAAGATACCCCGTTAGCTGCTCTAGCCCACAGGAGGTTAGCTGGAGGATGTCCTGTTAGCTGCTCTAGCCCACAGGAGGTTAGCTGGAGGATGTCCCCCGTTAGCTGCTCTAGCCCACAGGAGGTTAGCTGGAGGAGGTCCCCTGTTAGCTGCTCTAGCCCACAGGAGGTGAGCTGGAGGATGTCCCCTGTTAGCAGCACTAGCCCACAGGAGGTGAGCTGGAGGATGTCCCCTTAGCTGCTCTAGCCCACAGGAGGTTAGTGGAGGATGTCCCCCGTTAGCTGCTCTAGCCCACAGGAGGTTAGCTGGAGGATGTCCCCTGTTATCTGCTCTAGCCCACAGGAGGTTTGCTGGAGGATGTCCCTGTTAGCTGCTCTAGCCCACAGGAGGTTTGCTGGAGGATGTCCCCTTAGCTGCTCTAACCCACAGGAGGTTAGCTAGAGGATGCCCCCTGTTAGCTGCTCTAGCCCACAGGAGGTTAGCTGGAGGATGTCCCTGTTAGCTGCTCTAGCCCACAGGAGGTTAGCTGGAGGATGTCCCTGTTAGCTGCTCTAGCCTGTAGTAGGTTAGCTGGAGTATGTCCAGTTAGCTGCTCTAGCCCGCAGGAGGTTAGCTGGAGGATGTCCAGTTAGCTGCTCTAGCCCACAGGAGGTTAGCTGGAAGATACCCCATTAGCTGCTCTAGCCACAGGAGGTTAGCTGGAGGATGTCCCCTGTTAGCTGCTCTAGCCCACAGGAGGTTAGCTGGAGGATGTCCCGTTAGCTGCTCTAGCCCGCAGGAGGTTAGCTGGAGGATGTCCTGTTAGCTGCTCTAGCCCACAGGAGGTTAGCTGGAGGATGTCCAGTTAGCTGCTCTAGCCCACAGGAGGTTACCTGGAGGATGTCCCCCGTTAGCTGCTCTAGCCCACAGGAGGTTAGCTGAAAGATGTCCTGTTAGCTGCTTGAGCCCACAGGAGGTGAGCTGGAGCATGTCCCTGTTAGCTGCTCTAGCCCACAGGAGGTTAGCTGGAGGATGCCCCGTTAGCTGCTCTAGCCCACAGGAGGTGAGCTGGAGGATGTTCCTGTTAGCTGCTCTAGCCCACAGGAGGTTAACTGGAGGATGTCCTGTTAGCTGCTCTAGCCCACAGGAGGTGAGCTGGAGTATGTCCCCTGTTAGCTGCTCTAGCCCACAGGAGGTTAGCTGGAGGATGTCCTGTTAGCTGCTCTAGCCCGCAGGAGGTTAGCTGGAGGATGTCCTGTTAGCTGTTCTAGCCCACAGGAGGTTAGCTGGAGGATGTCCTGTTAGCTGTTCTAGCCCACAGGAGGTTAGCTGGAGGATGTCCCCTGTTAGCTGCTCTAGCCCACAGGAAGTTAGCTGGAGGATGTCCCCTGTTAGCTGCTCTAGCCCACAGGAGGTTAGCTGGAGGATGCCCCCTGTTTGCTGCTCTAGCCCACAGGAGGTTAGCTGGAGGATGCCCCCTGTTAGCTGCTCTAGCCCACAGGAGGTTAGCTGGAGGGTGTCCCTGTTAGCTGCTCTAACCCACAGGAGGTTAGCTGGAGGATGCCCCCTGTTAGCTGCTCTAGCCCACAGGAGGTTAGCTGGAGGGTGTCCCTGTTAGCTGCTCTAGCCCACAGGAGGTTAGCTGGAGGATGTCCCTGTTAGCTGCTCTAGCCCACAGGAGGTTAGCTGGAGGGTGTCCCTGTTAGCTGCTCTAACCCACAGGAGGTTAGCTGGAGGATGCCCCCTGTTAGCTGCTCTAGCCCGCAGGAGGTTAGCTGGAGGATGTCCTGTTAGCTGCTCTAGCCCGCAGGAGGTTAGCTGGAGGATGTCCTGTTAGCTGCTCTAGCCCACAGGAGGTGAGCTGGAGGATGTACCTTAGCTGCTCTAGCCCAGAGGAGATTAGCTGGAGGATGTCCCCTTAGCTGCTCTAGCCCACAAGAGGTTAGCTGGAGGATGCCCCCTGTTAGCTGCTCTAGCCCACAGGAGGTTAGCTGGAGGATGCCCCCTGTTAGCTGCTCTAGCCCACAGGAGGTTAGCTGGAGGATGCCCCGTTAGCTGCTCTAGCCCACAGGAGTTTAGCTGAAAAATGTCCTGTTAGCTGCTTGAGCCCACAGGAGGTGAGCTGGAGCATGTCCCTGTTAGCTGCTCTAGCCCACAGTAGGTGAGCTGGAGGATGTCCTGTTAGCTGCTCTAGCCCACAGGAGGTGAGCTGGAGGATGCCCCGTTAGCTGCTCTAGCCCACAGGAGGTGAGCTGGAGGATGTTCCTGTTAGCTGCTCTAGCCCACAGGAGGTTAGCTGGAGGATGTTCTGTTAGCTGCTATAGCCCACAGGAGGTGAGCTGGAGGATTTCCCCTGTTAGGTGCTCTAGCCCACAGGAGGTTAGCTGGAGAATGTCCTGTTAGCTGCTCTAGCCCACAGGAGGTTAGCTGGAGGATGTCCTGTTAGCTGCTCTAGCCCACAGGAGGTTAGCTGGAGGGTGTCCCTGTTAGCTGCTCTAACCCACAGGAGGTTAGCTGGAGGATGTCCCTGTTAGCTGCTCTAGCCCACAGGACATTAGCTGGTGGATGCCCCATTAGCTGCTCTAGCCCACAGGAGGTGAGCTGGAGGATGTCCCCTGTTAGCTTCTCTAGCCCACAGGAGGTTAGCTGGAGGATGCCCGGTTAGCTGCTCTAGCCCACAGGAGGTTAGCTGGAAGATACCCCGTTAGCTGCTCTAGCCCACAGGAGGTTAGCTGGAGGATGTCCTGTTAGCTGCTCTAGCCCACAGGAGGTTAGCTGGAGGATGTCCCCCGTTAGCTGCTCTAGCCCACAGGAGGTTAGCTGGAGGATGTCCCCTGTTAGCTGCTCTAGCCCACAGGAGGTGAGCTGGAGGATGTCCCCTGTTAGCAGCACTAGCCCACAGGAGGTGAGCTGGAGGATGTCCCCTTAGCTGCTCTAGCCCACAGGAGGTTAGTGGAGGATGTCCCCCGTTAGCTGCTCTAGCCCACAGGAGGTTAGCTGGAGGATGTCCCCCATTAGCTGCTCTAGCCCACAGGAGGTTTGCTGGAGGATGTCCCTGTTAGCTGCTCTAACCCACAGGAGGTTAGCTGGAGGATGTCCCCCCTTAGCTGCTCTAACCCACAGAAGGTTAGCTGGAAGATGCCCCGTTAGCTGCTCTAGCCCGCAGGAGGTTAGCTGGAAGATGCCCTGTTAGCAGCTCTAGCCCACAGGAGGTTAGCTGGAGGACGTCCCCTGTTAGCTGCTCTAGCCCACAGGAGGTTAGCTGGAGGATGTCCTGTTAGCTGCTCTAGCCCACAGGAGGTTAGCTGGAGGATGTCCTGTTAGCTGCTCTAGCCCACAGGAGGTTAGCTGGAGGACGTCCCCTGTTAGCTGTTCTAGCCCACAGGAGGTGAGCTGGAGGATGTCCCCTGTTAGCTGCTCTAGCCCACAGGAGGTTAGCTGGAGGATGTCCTGTTAGCTGCTCTAGCCCACAGGAGGTTTGCTGGAGGATGTCCCCTTAGCTGCTCTAACCCACAGGAGGTTAGCTGGAGGATGTTCCTGTTAGCTGCTCTAGCCCACAGGAGGTTAGCTGGAGGATTGTTGGTATGCATGAAACCCCTTCTGTTTCATTTGGTTTAAATCCCCCCTGCTTAACACTATTCTATTTATATAACCACTGCATTCTATTTACATAACCACTGTTAACAAGCACCACCCTCCCTCCAGGGCATTGGTGGTTCAGTGATAGGATTCTCGCCTGCTCCGCCCCCTCCTTGTCACACCCTGATCCTCTCCTTGTCACACTCTGATTTTCACCAGTCACTTTTCTCTCCACCCTCTCTATGTCACATCCTGTTTCCACCCTACCTGGCAAGTATATATAAAGACAGCATTGTTAGTTTTACAGTACTTGAGTTTAGCTTAGCTCTTCTTAGATTGTGCTGCGTCCTGCATGAATAAAGAGATACTGCCTACAGCTCAACCATGAGTCCTGGGTCGTCTGTTACCCGCCCGTGAAGCCAGCCCGGCAAAAACAACATAACCCGTCGAAAACAACAGAGGATGTCCCTGTTAGCTGCTCTAGCCCACAGGTTAGCTGGAGAATGTCCTGTTAGCTGCTCTAGCCCACAGGAGGTGAGCTGGAGGATGTCCCTTGAGCTGCTCTAGCCCACAGGAGGTTTGCTGGAGGATGTCCCTGTTAGCTGCTCTAACCCACAGGAGGTTAGCTGGAGGATGTCCCCTGTTAGCTGCTCTAACCCACAGGAGGTTAGCTAGAGGATGCCCCCTGTTAGCTGCTCTAGCCCACAGGAGGTTAGCTGGAGGATGTCCCTGTTAGCTGCTCTAGCCCACAGGAGGTTAGCTGGAGGATGTCCCTGTTAGCTGCTCTAGCCTGTAGTAGGTTAGCTGGAGGATGTCCAGTTAGCTGCTCTAGCCCGCATGAGGTTAGCTGGAGGATGTCCCGTTAGCTGCTCTAGCCCGCAGGAGGTTAGCTGGAGGATGTCTAGTTAGCTGCTCTAGCCCACAGGAGGTTAGCTGGAGGATGCCCCGTTAGCTGCTCTAGCCCACAGGAGGTTAGCTGGAGGATGTCCCTGTTAGCTGCTCTAGCCACAGGAGGTTAGCTGGAGGATGTCCCTTGTTAGCTGCTCTAGCCCACAGGAGGTTAGCTGGAGGATGTCCCGTTAGCTGCTCTAGCCCGCAGGAGGTTAGCTGGAGGATGTCTAGTTAGCTGCTCTAGCCCACAGGAGGTTAGCTGGAGGATGTCCAGTTAGCTGCTCTAGCCCACAGGAGGTTAGCTGGAGGGTGTCCCTGTTAGCTGCTCTAGCCCGCAGGAGGTTAGCTGGAGGATGTCCCCTGTTAGCTGCTCTAGCCCGCAGGAGGTTAGCTGGAGGATGTCCCCTGTTAGCTGCTCTAGCCCACAGGAGGTTAGCTGGAGGATGTCCTGTTAGCTGCTCTAGCCCACAGGAGGTTAGCTGGAGGATGTCCCTGTTAGCTGCTCTAGCCCACAGGAGGTTAGCTGGAGGATGTCCCTGTTAGCTGCTCTAGCCCGCAGGAGGTTAGTTGGAGGATGTCCCTGTTAGCTGCTCTAGCCCACAGGAGGTTAGCTGGAGGATGTCCCGTTAGCTGCTCTAGCCCACAGGAGGTTAGCTGGAGGATGTCCCGTTAGCTGCTCTAGCCCACAGGAGGTTAGCTGGAGGATGTCCTGTCAGCTGCTCTAGCCCACAGGAGGTTAGCTGGAGGATGTTCCTGTTAGCTGCTCTAGCCCGTAGTAGGTGAGCTGGAGGATGTCCAGTTAGCTGCTCTAACGCCCTCTTACACATATTCCCAGAGATGAAGCTAAGAGACAAACTTCTATTAGTTTAGCCTTTCACATGTCTGAAGATAAAAAAATAAGAAAATAAAAAAACTCTACCAGATAATTTTAAATATTCCAACCCCAAATGTTACTGTGAACTGTAATTTCTAACATAGATTTGGGTTCATTTCTCATACATGTAGTAGATTGTAAATCAGAATGACAAGCACAGTACACAGGTAGTCAATATTGAGAGAGAAGAGAGGGAGAGATGGAGCAGGCAATGGGGGACGACAGACACCGCAGCACTGCTCCACCATTGCCAGGACTTTCATACTTTGTCCATCGCACTTTCCATATGGTGCATACGCCTTCACTGGACCTACATCTCTACAACTACCAGGTCTGCCCTGAATATATAAGTTGCCTCTCTGATATAGGAAGAAAAGACAGAGAGAAAAAGAAATAGTTTCTATGTCCCATTTCCCATCTTTCTTCTCTACTCTGTCACTTGGAATGTGCTTATACCAGGCTTATCAGCAAAAATCCTTGAAAAGAGTTTTTTAGAAAATAAAATTTAAAAAAAAAGAGAGAGCATCTCATATGTCTTCATTTTATATTAGCTTAAAACACATTTAAAATATGCGGTAGGCACTGCAATTGTCACTAAATGGAGCTCACTCAGCTATGAAAAAATAATAATAATAAAGAGGAAATTCTTCCATGTCCATCAACATGAATGGACTGAGATGGTATTACATTTAGCGAGATAAGACAGAAAAAGACAAACTATATTGTTTCCTTCATCTGTATTATATAGAGAAAACATAAAGATGAACTGAATAACAATAAACTTTTGAACTCTAAGATTTCTTCCAGGGGCAAGGTGATGGCGCACCTAACTGAACACATGTTACAATACAAAAGGACCCAGGTTCAAGCCCTGGGCCCCCACCTCACTACAGGGGGAAAGTTTTGCGAGTGATGAAGCAGTGCTGCAGGTCTATCTATCTCTCTCTTTCTCTTTCTATCTCTCTCTCAAGGTTTTATTTATTAATGAGAAAGAAAGACAGAAAGAACCAGATGTCACTCAGATACATGTGCCAAATTGATTGAACTCAGAACCTCATGCTTGAGAGTCCAGTGCTTTATCCATTGCTCCACCTCCCAAACCACACCAGGTATGTCTCTGTCTCTCTCTATATATAACTTCCTTCCTTCTTTATTTCTGTCTCTATCCAATAAATAAATATAATTAAACCATTTTAATTAAAAAATTTCTACTTTACTATAAATCTGGGCTATATGTTGACATAAGTGGTATCATCCAAAAAAATAACTATGATTGGTTTCTGGAAAGGATAACATAGTATGATCACAATTTCAGTGTGTAGCATTGAGAATCAGCATGTGATTATACTATGTTAATTGCAACATCAAAAGTCCAACTCTAATTTTTACCATGCAGTTGTGTCTGTTAGGCTGATTTGCCCCAACCTTCATTCCTTTATCCTTTCCAGAAAACCCAAGTTCAAGGCCAGCTACCAGTGCACTGGAAAAAATTTGGTGTATGACATCATTTCCCCTCTCTCTCTTTATCTCTTTCTTTCTGAAAAAAAATGTCTGCCTGGAGAAGTAAAGTTCCAATAGCAAAAACAGTAAAGAGGCTGGAACTTTGCCACAGAGGAAAAAATTAATTTTCCTATTATCAAGTAGTAAATACCTTTCTGTTTTCATCACTGCTCCTCAGTAAATAAGGGTGTATATATAACCCTCCTCAACAAAGAAAATAATCAGTATACTTAATCTTCAAGTGTAGCAGCCTCAATCAGATGGAGAAAAAGGCATAGCACTTAGAAAAAGACAGTTCTTTGACAAAGATAGCATGCTTTTGTTTCTAGGGTCATGCTGCCTACACAGAAAAGACTAGGACAGTGTCTTTGTAGCTGCAAGGTACTAATAACTTGAGTGAGGAAATATCCTGCATGCAGACTAGCAGCAACACATCATAGTCTTCTGTAAAAAGTTCTAACCTACAGTCTTTGGTTCATAGTTCTTCTATAAACTTTGTTTTTTTATGTTTGAATCTACTAAGTAGAATTACTGATAGCAGGTACTTTTTCCTAGAAAATGAAATTAAAAATATCAACAAAACAGATGCATATTGGAAGCATTGTTAAAATGAAATGGGATATAGTTCAATACTTACTAATTACCCTCTCTGTGGTCACTGAGATAAGTCTTTTTCTAGCGCCAGGGCATTTTATTATATATATATATATATATTTAGCCTCCATGGTTATTGCTGGAGCTCGGTGCCTGCACTATAAATCCACTGCTTCTGGAAGCCAATTTTTCAAATTTTTTAATAGGACAGAGAGAACTTGAAAGAGGAGGGGGATAAACAGAGAGAACCTGCTTCATCACCTGTGAAGTGACACCCCTGCAGATAGGGAGCCAGGAGCTGGAGCCCAGATCCTTGTGCTTTATACTCTGAGCTCTTAATCCATCCCCCCAATGTCAGGTTATATAACTTGAAGGTAGTTGATGAGTATCTGACCAATGTTATTGACAATAAGTTGGAGAGCCGTTTTTCTGTATCTGATCAATGTTATTAACAATAAGTTAGAGAACCGTTTTTCTATAGCTGATCAATGTTATTGACAATAAGTTAGAGAGCCATTTTTCTATATCTGATCAATGTTATTGACAGTAAGTTAGAGAGCCGTTTTTCTATAGGACAGACAAGCAACTGGAACATAGTTTACGTTCCCTAAATGCCTATACTAACAGTTCCCTCAAAGAAAAGATGTTAAGAACAGATAGAGACTCATAAGAGATAAAAACCACGTTCTTGTCTATCTTTTAATTTTTTGTATTTGAAATACTCACCACCAACTGCTGCTAACTCCAGTGCAGCTAGGAATTCATCTTTTTTTAAATTGTGATTCAAACTAGATAGTGTGTTCCACAGGTCAGAAACATTCACGTCCTCTTTGCTGAGATTATGAAGGTTTTCAATAATATCAGGCAATACTAAATAATAGATAAAACAACACAAGTTTTCAGTATGCTTGTCCAAGAAGTTAATACAGTAAATGATTTCCTGGGGGAGTCGGGTAGTAGTACAGTGGGTTAAGCGCATGTGGCGCAAAACACAAGGACTGGCATAAGGATCCCGCTTCAAGTCCCTGGTTCCCCACCTGCAGGGGAGTCGCTTCACAGGCAATGAAGCAGGTCTGCAGGTGTCTATCTTTCTCTCCTTCTCTCTGTCTCCCATTCCTCTCTCCATTTCTCTCTGTCCTATCCAACAACTACATCAACAACAATAATAATAACTACAACACAAGGGCAACAAAAGGAAATAAATAAATATCAAAAAAAATGATTTCCTGGAATAGTAAGGGATGGAGTATTATAATTAAGAAGAACAATAAGGTAGAGTAAAGGGGTAGGAAGCCTTTAACAATGAAATAAAAGTAACTCATTTGACTCACAATTAAAAAAAATTCATGGACATATACTTTGTGGGGTACTACTCAGCAGTTAAAAAGATTATAGTGTGTCTTTTTGGATAAAATGAATACAACTGGCAGTGATTATCCTTAGTGAAGTAATGGACAATTGTCAGATGATTTCACTCAGATGTGGAATATAGATAATTGAAAAACATGAACAAATATTAGTAATATACTACACTATACAACTAACTCTGTGCTAATACAAATTTTATCTCCATGAAATTGAAATTTTAAAAGTAGTGAGTTGGAAAATTCCTGAAGATAGTGGAGTCTATATATAGCAAACCTACAGCCAACATCATACTCAATGGTGAAAAACTGGAAGCATTTCCCCTCAGATCAGGTACTAGACAGGGCTGCCCACTATCACCATTACTATTCAACATAGTGTTGGAAGTTCTTGCCATAGCAATCAGGCAGGAGCAAGGAATTAAAGGGATACAGATTGGAAGAGAAGAAGTCAAACTCTCCCTATTTGCAGATGACATGATAGTATACATGGAAAAACCTAAGGAATCCAGCAAGAAGCTTTTGGAAATCATCAGGCAATACAGTAATGTGTCAGGCTATAAAATTAACATTCAAAAGTCAGTGGCATTCCTCTATGCAAACACTAAGTTAGAAGAAATTGAAGTCCAGAAATCAGTTCCTTTTTCTATAGCAACAAAAACAATAAAATATCTAGGAGTAAACCTAACCAAAGAAGTGAAAGACTTGTATACTGAAAATTATGAGTCACTACTCAAAGAAATTGAAAAAGACACAAAAAAGTGGAAAGATATTCCATGCTCATGGGTTGGAAGAATTAACATCATCAAAATGAATATATTACCCAGAGCCATCTACAGATTTAATGCTATCCCCATCAAGATCCCAAGCACATATTTTAGGAGAATAGAAAAAATGCTACAAGTGTTTATCTGGAATCAGAAAAGACCCAGAATTGCCAAAACAATCTTGAGAAAAAAGAACAGAACCGGAGGCATCACACTCCCGGATCTCAAACTGTATTATAGGGCCATTGTCATCAAAACTGCTTGGTACTGGAACATGAACAGACACACTGACCAGTGGAATAGAATTGAGAGCCCAGAAATGAGCCCCCACACCTATGGACATCTAATCTTTGACAAAGGGGCCCAGACTATTACATGGGGAAAGCAGAGTCTCTTCAACAAATGGTGTTGGAAACAATGAGTTGAAACATGCAGAAGAATGAAACTGAATCACTGTATTTCACCAAATACAAAAGTAAATTCCAAGTGGATCAAGGACTTGGATGTTAGACCAGAAACTATCAGATACTTAGAGGAAAATATTGGCAGAACTTTTTTCCGCATAAATTTTAAAGACATTTTCAATGAAATGAATCCAATTACAAGGAAGACTAAGGCAAGTATAAACCTATGGGACTACATCAAATTAAAAAGCTTCTTCAGAGCAAAAGAAACCACTACCCAAACCAAGAGACCCCTCACAGAATGGGAGATCTTTACATGCCATACATCAGATAAGAGTTTAATAACCAACATATATAAAGAGCTTGTCAGACTCAACAACAAGACAACAAATAACCCCATCCAAAAATGGGGGGAGGACTTGGACAGAATATTCACCACAGAAGAGATCCAAAAGGCCGAGAAACACATGAAAAAATGCTCCAAGTCTCTGATTGTCAGAGAAATGCAAATCAAGATAACAATGAGATATCACTTCACTCAGAAAAGGGAACAGCAGCAAATGCTGGAGAGGGTGTGGGGTCAAAGGAACCCTCCTGCACTGCTGGTGGGAATGTCAATTGGTCCAACCTCTGTGGAGAACAGTCTGGAGAACTCTCAGAAGGCTAGAAATGGACCTACCCTATGACCCTGCAATTCCCCTCCTGGGGATATATCCTAAGGAACCCAACACATCCAACCAAAAAGATCTGTGTACACATATGTGCTTGGCAGCACAATTTGTAATAGCCAAAACCTGGAAGCAACCCAGGTGTCCAACAACAGATGAGTGGCTGAGCAAGTTGTGGTATATATACACAATGGAATACTACTCAGCTGTAAAAAATGGTGACTTCACCATTTTCAGCCGATCTTGGATGGACCTTGAGAAAATCATGTTGAGTGAAATAAGTCAGAAACAGAAGGATGAATATGGGATGATCTCACTCTCAGGCTGAAGTTGAAAAACAAGATTAGAAAAGAAAACACAAGTCGAACCTGAAATGGAATTGGAGTATTACACCAAAGTAAAAGACTCTGGGGTGGGTGGGTGGGTGGGGAAAATACAGGTCCGTGAAAGATGATGAATGACATAGTGGGGGTTGTATTGTTAAATGGGAATCTGGGGAATGTTATGCATGTACAAACTATTGTATTTACTGTTGAATGTAAAACATTAATTCCCCAATAAAGAAATAAATTATTTTAAAAAAATAGTGAGAATATTCTTTCCATCTAAATGTGTCTCATATAAAAGACAAATTTATATTGCAAGATAAAAATAACTGTTATTAGAAATGTATTATTACCCAATAATAAGCACAAAATAATACAATGCTACTTTTAGCACCAATATTATCTGCTCAACAACCTTGGCACTTTTATTTTTACTTTTTTTAACTTGATAATTGTTCCATGTTATAAAAATAAAATAGAGAGTGAAAAGGAATTTGAAATACTATAATTGGGGCTGGGTGGTGGTACGACTGATCAAGTGCACATATTACCATGCACTTAACCAGGGATCATGCCCCCCAGTGCCCAGTTGCAGGGGAAGAGCTTCACAAGTGGTGAAGCAATGCTGCACTTCTCCCTCTTCCTCTCTCTCGCCCTCTCTCTCTCTCTTTCTCTACCTTTCAGTCCCTCTCAATTTCTCTCTGTTCTATCAAATAAACTAGTTTTTTTTAAAAAATTAATTACAACATAGAAAGAGATCTCTAAAATATATATATATATATGTATCTTTTAATTCACTTGCACATGGAAGTTGTTCTGTAGTTCAAGATTGCTAATGGAAAATATTATTAGTATTTAATTTTTTTACCAGAGCACTGCTCATCTCTAGCTTATGGTGGTGTAGGAAATTGAATCTGGGACCTCAGAGCGCACTGCTCATCTCTAGCTTATGGTGGTGTAGGAAATTGAATCTGGGACCTCAGAGCGCACTGCTCATCTCTAGCTTATGGTGGTGTAGGAAATTGAATCTGGGACCTCAGAGCGCACTGCTCATCTCTAGCTTATGGTGGTGTAGGAAATTGAATCTGGGACCTCAGAGCGCACTGCTCATCTCTAGCTTATGGTGGTGTAGGAAATTGAATCTGGGACCTCAGAGTGCACTGCTCATCTCTAGCTTATGGTGGTGTAGGAAATTGAATCTGGGACCTCAGAGCGCACTGCTCATCTCTAGCTTATGGTGGTGTAGGAAATTGAATCTGGGACCTCAGAGTGCACTGCTCATCTCTAGCTTATGGTGGTGTAGGAAATTGAATCTGGGACCTCAGAGCGCACTGCTCATCTCTAGCTTATGGTGGTGTAGGAAATTGAATCTGGGACCTCAGAGTGCACTGCTCATCTCTAGCTTATGGTGGTGTAGGAAATTGAATCTGGGACCTCAGAGCGCACTGCTCATCTCTAGCTTATGGTGGTGTAGGAAATTGAATCTGGGACCTCAGAGCCTTAGGCATTAAAGTCTGTTTGCACAACCATTGTGCTAGCTCCTTCACCCAGCTAATGGAAAATATTAAGGTTGAACCTATTAGCAGTAGGGCAAGCATTTATTTACCCAATAATCTGCAGATCATCTGTCTCTTTTCCTTTTGTCACCATGGTTATTCCTGGGGCTCAGTGCTAAATAATGAATCCTCCACTTCGAGTGGAAATTTTTCCTTTCTTTTTTTTTTTACTTAACAGAGACAGAGAAATTGAAAAGGGAAGGAAATAGAGCAGGAGAGAAACGCGCACACAGGACACATACAGCACTGCTTCTCAGCTCAGGGAGCTTCTCCCTGCAGGTGGGAACTGAGGGACTGAACCCAGGTCCTTGTGCATAGTAACATATACTCTCCACCAGGTGCACTAACAGCCAGCCCCCACACTATTATATTCTTTAGAAAATCTGCCAAGTCATTTGATCCCCCCAAAAAATGCAAGACAATTATGCTCTTACATAATTTTTCAGAGAAGCGTTCTGTGTTGCTAACCATGGCGTCAATGAAATCTTTAAAATTCACTTTATTTGTCTCTAAAGAGAAAGAATACATTTCCTTCAGTATCTTCAGGCATTAAATTATTGAAACAAAACTAATGTAAAGTAAGTTAAATATTCAAGGAGGTAACATGATTATATCCATCAGTTAAAATGAACCATGTGGGTGTGTTAATTTGCACCAAAGCAAAGGACTCTGGGGAAGGAGGGGGAGGGATAGGGTGAAGGTGCTTTGAGGTCCCATTATGTCTCTTAGACACCAATCAAGGGGAGATGAGAGGCTGTACCTATGTGTTAAAGAATAGACTGTAAAACATTAACCCCCACCTCCCAGTAAAAGTTAAAAAAACTAAAATATATGGGTATTGGGAGATAAAGCAATTCAAAAACTTACAGGTAAAAAATAAGCACTAAAAACATTCTCTAGTCAAAAGTATAAAGCATTTTTATGCTTTATTTGTGTAATCTTGTCTTAATCTTGTGGTAATCCAGTAATATCTGCAGGTAAAAACTAGTATCCTGTTTTACGTACTTTTTTTCTCTATGACTAAGTATTTTATTTTGTAATAGTTTTGCTTCATTTTTCAAAATATGTCAGCACATCGAAACACCAATGTCCATCCAATCAACTCCCGGGAGCCTCTCCTACCCCAACAACCCACTCCCCTTGCACAGTTGCCCTTGAAGGACCTCAGCTCTGCAACCCAAGACCAAAAACTTGTCTCTACTTAACTTATTTGCTTCCTTGCTTAATTTATTTACTAGGAAAGTGTTTTGCTGTTAGTTATCACAAAGAAAGTGTTTAGTATTTTCTTACATAAATCCCTTTCGTGTTTCTTGTAGGACTGGTTTAGTGGTAGTGAATTCATCTGTTACTGGGAATTTTGTGTTTCCATCTCTTGACAGATGTGAATAATGCTAGAATTAGTATAGGCACATCTCCAAACTAGTGTTTCTGTATCTTTCAGGAAAGTACTCTGATGTGAGATAACTGAATCATATGATATTTTCCATCTTAAGTTTCTGAGGAATCTCCATACTCTTTTTCAGAATGACTGAATGTATATGCCCATCAGCAGTGTATGAGGACTCTACAAATAGATTCTACAAATCTGTCCCGACATTAGTTGTACTTTCCATAGTAAGCAAGCTCCTGGCCATTGTGCGCTGGTCCACAAGTCCAGCTGTATACTTCGCTCTCAGACTTTTGCTGTAGAAGAGCTGCCACTAATCTATAGGGACATAATTTTAAAACTAGCATAGCTGTTATGAACTGTGCGTTTGACATACGCAAGAATTTTTCTTTGTCCCGTCATGTTCCAATTTTTGTTTTGTGCTAACTTCTGCCTTATGAAAAAGAAAAATCATAAGCCCTACTTTCTTTTTGTTTGAATCTATGAAAGATTTAAAAAAAAGACTGAAAAGTCTATTATTTCTGGATAATGGGATTTTGAGTGTTTTGTGGTACTTTTGAGTATTTTTATAAATTATTACACTACCGCTTTTACCAGAAATGTAATCAAGTCATTATTTTTGACTAAAAAGAATAGTATATATGCTTTATATCCAGGTATGTAAACCTAGCTTTCCAAAAATAGGTCTCTTACCATCAGGTTCAATACACTCCATGATCTTCTCAAATTCTGGCTTAGAAAGATAAATTCCAACATTCTGAAGACAAGTATTCAGATCTGCAAGATCAACTTTTTCATCTTTAATGTTATCAGTGGCTTTAATGACACCAGTCAACACTGAAAATAAAACAGTATGCTAGTAAGTTTTAAATATAAATCTAAAGGAAAGTACCAGTTGCAAGATATTGGTTCTAACACTAAGTAAAAAAATTTTCAGAAGTGCTAATATGAAAAGCATTACCAGAGTGTTAATACAAAATGAAGAGTCAAAGTACATCACAAAACAGCAATGAACAATGACTGCAATAATAAAAGAAGAATGACATCATGACCCACAGTCAGCACAGGAGCCTATGTCTGTAACTTTTAATGTCAGATGTTACCTAGGTATAAAAGGAAACCTCTTCCTTTGAATTAACTATTCTTATTTGAGAAATATTTGATGGGGCCATATGAATAAATGTAAGGAAAAACAACAAAACTTAGTATCTTTCATTTTCAGTTTAATTTTTCTGGGAAAACCTTAATTATTTGCATAAAAACAGTCACTCAAAGAAAAATGGCTGGGTTGTGGTTATAGTTGTATGAGTATATATTTTAAAAAATCAGTGCATAGGTTAATTTTATATATGAAAATATACCTTAATATAACTGCTCTTCAAATGTTCTTTTTTTAATACTTTATTTTTACTTTATTTATTTTTAAAGAAATAGAGATGCAAAGAGAAGGATACAAGGAGAGACAACAGAGCCCTGCTCAGTTCTGACTGACGGTGGAGTTGGGGATTGAACCTGAGACCTCAGAACCTCAGGTATAAAAATTTCTTTTGCATAGCCATTATGCTATCTCCCCAGTCCTCTTTAAAATGTTCTAAAACAAAGTAAATTAAACTGATATTTTTAGTCCCTCATAAAAATAAAGATCACATCACACCCATCAATTGCTGCTAGGGCTAAAAACCCACTCACTCTCCTTATCCTCATTACTCTCGCTATAGACTTACGTAGCACCTTTCAGCTTGTAAAATCCACATGACCTCATCAAGTTAGTAATAGCTAACTTGGAGAGGAAGTAAGCAAGTTAGCTATTATTATCTGGATATAGGATTTTCAGAAAAACAAATGGCTTATCTGGAGGTTTCAACTGTTAAGTACCCATTCAGAAAGCAAACTAAGTTCAGTTATGTAAGTCTGATTTTTTTCAGCCTTATTTCTCTTTCTTCCAAACAGTTTCAAAATGAACTTACTACATACCAAGATATTCAGGAAGATTTTGTTCTTTGGATAAAGCAATCATAAAGTCATCTAATTTCACCCATCCTCTTTCTGGAAAATAAAAAAAAACAAAAAAACAGATGCATAGACGCTATAGTCTGTTACATTTTTGCTCAAAAGGTAAATTCACATTTTAATACAAATAGAAAAATATTACTTAATCTTTCACTCCATGGTCTTTCTATTTCTCCTCCTATCCTGTCTGCATAGGTAAATCTTCCTACATTAGGTCATTTCAGTTCATTTCAACAATTACTTAGGGCATAACAATGCCTAAATATAAGGGTTGAGAAGTGGTGTATCTAGTAGAATGTACACATCACTGTGCACGAGGACCTAGGTTCAAACACCTATTCCCCACCTGCAAGGGATGTCTTATAAGTAGTGAAGCAGTGTTGTAACTCTCTCTCTTTCTCTCTTTCTCTCTTCCTCTCTACCTCTCCTTTCCCTCTCAATTTCCCTCTGTGTTTATCAAAAATAAAATAAATTTTAAAGTAAAATATAGTTCCCATTTTTTTAATATCTACTACAAAGTGAAAAGGACCAAGTTAGACATTCAGTTAATAGGCAGGAGAAAGGAAAAGTGCCCATAAAGATAATTCTTGAGAAAATTTAGGAAAAAATCCTACCATTATAAAAATAGTAATGTACTACTATCCATTGAGACATCTTGACAACACTAATCAGCCCAAACAGACACAAGTATGCCCAGTCATGTCCCAGTATCCAGCTGGTTAAATAACTGGCTATTTTTAGATACAAAGCCTTCACAGTAACCATACCAATCCTATTATACAACAGAAATGGCTCCATAAGTTGAGCCTCTACTCCTTGAATTTCTTTAATCAAATATTTTCTGTAGTTAAGAAATTTTGTTCAGTTTCTACAAATTCACTTCTAACATTAAAGTCAGTCTTTCTCCCAGAATGTTGTCTCTGCCCTCTCCTCAAGTGAATTCTCTCCTGTGGACAGTAATTACCTAAAAGAACTTCTCTAATGTGAAAGCCCTTCCTGAACATTTAAACTCTGCCTATGCTTCAGTCAGTGATGAGTATATAGCATTTAACATCGGCATACTAAATGTCTGTCTTGATTTCAAGTATCACTAACCCTAAATTCATATAGTACTCATTCTACATTTTGGAATTTTTCAATTATTTCTTCTTGAATCCCTTGGCTCTTGGTATTGGCTTAGAGATTTGGCACCCTCTGGATACTGTAGTCTGATCAGTCTTTCTCTAGTGCCTGTGCCATGAAGAACAGACTTACTGGAGCGATTCTGAGACATGAAAGTTACAGCTGCAGTGGTCCATAAAGCTTTCCAAGAATTTTATTTTTTACTACTTATTACTTTCATATCTACTCCTTCTAAATCTTCTTTAGAATGACTATTTCTATTCCACTCCTAGTTGTTAGAACTTACTCCAACATTAAAGTATCTAGTTTTCTCAAAAAGCTTGGTTTTAGTTCCTCACCGTCTCTAGCAGTGTCTGTCACAACCTTCTGGAAACCTTTATCTGAGAAAGTGACTCCTACTGAAGGCAGAGTGGACTGAAGCTTTTCCTCAGCAATGCAGCTTTCTTGGAGCTTATGGATAGTTTCATAGACATTTTCTGAAAATACAAAATATGGAGAACTGCTCAGCATCAGAGTTGATGTGTCATAAGTAATCATTGAACCTCAAGTCATTAGTCAGAAAGTAAACTTTATCCAATTCATAGTATCTTATGGAAAGACTCCTTTTCACACCACATTTCAACTGTACTATGCTTAATCTTTCTTATAGCTTAAACTTTACAAAACTTTCTTAGAATACTATGTAGTTATTTCTACTTGTTTGGAGAAATGGCCTGTTACAGTCACCCAGGCAGCACTGCCTGGTTCTGATTAAAATATATTGAATGAGTCCTATAGTAGCAGCTGTCTAGAAGAGCTATCGCCAAATAACCGCATAAAGAAGTCATGAGAAATGTCATGGAAAATTCAGTGGAATGCTGTTCTGTAATTTAAAAGATGATACTGTTATCTTTGGGACAAGACAGACGGAACTGGAGGTGATTCTGCTTAATGAATTAAGATGTGAAAAGGCAACTACCAGATAGTTTTGTTCATAGATGGACTATAGGTTATTAAATACGAGAACTTACACACACACAAAGTGGCAAAACTGTCTCTCAGACTTTGTGAGAACTATGTTGTGGTTACCAGAAGTAGGGGCACAAAACTTTAGTGGTGGGTACAGTGTGAAACTATACCCCTGGAACTGTATAATCTTATGAACTATTACTAAGTCACTAATGAAAATATTGAGGGATAAAGAATAGGAAAGCTATCAGGGGAGGGGATGGGATACAGAGCTCTGGTAGTGGGAATTGTGCGGAGTTGTACCCCTCTTATCCTATGGTTTTTGTCAGTGTTTCCTTTTTATAAATAAAATAAAAAATAAACAAATAAATAAATTAAATATTGTGGATGAGTCCAAGAGATCAAAATGCAAATGTGTTTTATCTAAATTCCAGGATTCCAAACAAAAACTGAGATTTCTTTTTCTTCTTTCACTTTCACATGCCAGTTTGAAAACTTTAATATTACAAAACATGGATGTCTTGGCCTCTAAGTATGATGTACTGAGCTGGGAATGGCCAGGCCAAAAAGTCATGAAGAAATATAAGAAAAGTGTACAAAGAGGGCTATTATAAAAATTTGAACTATTCCAGCCTTTAGGTTCATGACTAGTCAGCAATTCATTTGGCTCTATATGTTAATTCCTTCTTCAGCCACCAGGTTCCAGATGCTAGTATGATGCCAACCGGACTTCCCTGGGCAGACGACACCACCAATATGTCCTGGAGCCCCACTTCCCCAGAGCTCTGCCCCGCTAGGGAAAGAGAGAGACAGGCTGGGAGTGTGGATCGACCTGTTAACACCCATGTTCAGCGGGGAAGCAGTTACAGAAGCCACCAGACCTTCCACCTTCTGCATCCCACAATGATCCTTGGTCCATACTCCCAGAGGGATAAAAAATAGGAAAGCTATCAGGGGACAGGATGGGATATAGAGTTCTGGTGGTGGGAATTGTGTGGAGTTGTACCCCTCTTATCCTATGGTCTTTGTCAGTGTTTCCTTTTTATAAATAAAAATTAAAAATAAAATAAATATATCTAGACTCTAAAAAAAAATTAACTAGTCAATTTTCTTCAACTGTTCAGGTCATGAAAGATTAAAAAAGTATTTTTTTCTCCAAGCTGGAGGAGACAAAGGGCATATAGCAACTACATGTACTATGTGACCCCAGGCAAGACAATGGACCAGAATAAAAACATTCATGAAACAATTCATGACAAAACTTGAATATAATTTAGGTTAGTAAATAATGCTATACCAGTATTAATTTCGGGTTTAGATCCTTGTAGTAAGGTTATATAAGATTTTACTTGGGAAAATTACATGGAGTATAAAATAGTGTTTTTACTTTTATGTAAATCTTATTTAAAATTACTTCAAAATAAAATGGTAAAAATTTAAATCAAGTGGCTACTACAATTTAAAGATTCCTAATTAAATGTTAAGATTAATTACATTAAAATTAAGTTTATAAATTAATTAAATTTAAAATTAATTTTAAAATTAAAATGCTAAATTAAATGTTAAAACTGTAAATCAAAAGGCTGGCACACTTCCAGATGCTTTATTACCATCTATTTATTTAGAGAATTTATGCCAGATAAACTATTACCAACTTCCCTATATACAGCAGAATATGCTAGTAGTAAATGGCATCATTTAATTTTAGCAGTATCAGGAAGGCGAATAGCCACTTTCCTCTGAAGACCCCTACCCACTAGCTAAAGCCTACCATTCCATTAGTCCTTTAGCCAGCGTTTTAGTTCTTACTGAAGCACAAAGAACTCCCAAGTGAGGCACAGAATAACAAGAGCACATCAGTTAAATAATCAGAATGAGCACTGTTCCTGCCTCCTTAGTAGTTTCTTTGTCAACTGAGGTATTTTTAAAGTATGTCTCAATATGGGGGGGGCAGCATAATGGTTTTGCAAAGAGAGATCCTCATGCCTGAGGCTCTGAAGTCCCAGGTTCAGTCCCCCACACTACCATAAGCCAAAGCTGATCTGTGCTCTTTTTCTAGCGTTTGCTCTAATGAAAAGGAAAAAAAAGTGAAGTATGGATCAATATATAAAAAAGTCACTAATTTTTCAGTAAGCACTATTTTAGCAATGGCATTTGATGACAAATGCAATAAAAATGTCTGTATTTCTTTATGTACATTTAAAGAAATTAAATATGATTTAAGTAACCAGCCAAGGACTAAAGTAGGAGTGCTTAATTACACAGGACTTCTATAATAGAAATAGCATGGATGGGAGAAAAACAGAAGAGTTAGGAAGCCATCACTTAACTCTGAGGAAGACCATAAAGTCCTGGGAACTTGAGAAATATAGTTTTATTTCTTGTGGGTAGCTCCATATCCACAAAAGATAATACAGATACCGTATATTTGAACTATAGATCACTGAGTCTTCTTAGATACTTGGCTAAGTAAATTACAAAATAAACATGTCCAAAGAATAAAACATCCTCAACTCTCTAAAGAGTATGATTCCAGTTAATAACCTTCTCAGTTAAGTTAGACTCCCCCAAAGGAATATCTAGAAAGGAACTACCATCAAAGCCATAGTATTGTACCCACCACGAGAAGACATTACCCTGAACACTGACAACATAAGTGTGTATAAATATCTAAGAAAGAATTCATTTGCCTAACTTCTATGATGATTCTTACTTATATCACACTCACCCAGAGCACTAATTGCAGGCTTCTCCTTAGATGGAACTTGTTTGGGGAGGGTAGGTTGACTTCGCACATGTGGTTTTTGAAGTTCTGTGATAGTGAAAGTAGCACTTTTATCCAGAGATGTCTTCGGCCTTGTAATAATCTTCAGGTTTTGTGGTTCTAATTTTGAGTCATGAGTCTCAATTTTCTCCAGACTTTTCTTGAGGTCTACACCAGCCTTTGGGTGTGGCTCCTGGATCCCTCTACCACTACTGTCAGCCTCATCCAGGTCTTTTCTTACTTGTAAACTCTTTTTTGATCTTTGAAATTTAAGGTCATCTTTCTTATCCATAACTCTGCGATATTGGAAGTCTTTTTCACTTAACTTTGGGAAAAATAATTCAGACTGTACAGGAGATAAGGTGGCTTTTTTCCTATGATGTGGAAAATTTAATATTTTTCTGTTTGAAGTAGTTTCATCCAAAGGAGACTCTACCATAACTGCTAACAGGCAGAGAGGGGAAGAAAATTATTTCACTCATCTCTAAAAACATTTCTAAATAATAAATAATTTTCATGGAAGTTATTCAAGAAACTATGTTGTTTAAATAAAAAAACAAAATGAGTAAACTGAAAAAACTAACAAGGTGGGAACCAAAACATTATACTATTAACTTGTTTAAATAAAGTTTAATATACATAAACACATCCATCCAAAGCTATTCCAAGTTACACTTAATCTAAAGTGAGAGTCTAACACAAAATACAAATTCAAAGGGACAGAGGCCTCTCTGTGTTCATAGCTGCTTTGTTCATAATTGCCAAGGAGTTGAAGCACCCTAACTTAACAGATGACTGCCCATTAACAGATGACTAGATAAAGAAAATACGTGATGTATATTCAGTGGAATACTACTTTGTGGTTAATAAGATGAAATTGTGTCCTATAGAACAAAATGGATGAAACTGGGGGTGATTATGCTTAGTAAAGTAAGAAAGTGAAAGACGACTACCCGATGGTTTCGATCTTATGTGGAATACAGGGAATTGAAATACATAACCTTGCAAAGATTAAAAAGTGACCAAACTATTTCTATGACTTTGTGAAAACTATTCTGGTTATTTGGGGGGGGGGGCCTCAAAACTTTGATGAAAGGTAGTTTGGAACTATAACCCTAAATCTTAGCATCTTGTAAATCATTAAATTACAAATGAAGAAAAATAAGGGTAGCACATAGTTCTGTAACACATAGTTCCTGTAACACATAGTTCCTGTAACACATAGTTCTCATTTCCTACTCTGCCCCAATTTAGACATTTTTTTTTATCTTCTATATTACAATAAGTAACTCACAGAAACATTCAGATTTTAAACACCTGGGAATAATTTCTAATTTTTATTGTGTTTGAGAGAGACCAAAACACCAGTCCACCATGTTTTGTTTGCTTTTTGTTTTGCAGTGCCATGAACACAAGGGGTCACACATGGAAGGTTTGTACTCCCCTACTGAGCCATCTCCCCAGCTCATTAACTAAAAAAATGACTGGCAAGTAATATTGTGTTCATCTTAGGTGTATAATGTCTGGACATCTTTAAAGATGGTGACATGGACCTCTAGATGCCAAGTGTCAAACTGAAGACCCTATGACAACCTGATTAAGAAGCTAGGCGGTGGCATACCCAGTTAAGCACACATGGTACTGTGCACAAGGACCCACTTTCAAGCCCCTGCTCCCCACCTGTGGCCAGGTTGCTTCATAAGCAGTGAAGTATGTCTGCAGGTGCCTCTCTCTCTCCCCTCCCCTTCCAATTTCTCTTTGTCCTACCAAATAAAATGTGGGGGCGGGGAGGAAGTGTCTGCCATAGTGCTGGCACCAAGCCCCAGCCATAACCCTGGAGGCAAAAAAAACCTTCCTAAAACTAAAGAAATTTTTGAAACATAGTAAATCCATGATAACAAAAAAGGACAAGAAAATAAATGACTGTAATAAACTTTTTGAAACCAGAAACCTAGCTTGATAGACCTGAAAGGGTTTAGTCTTAAGTAAGAATGAGAAAAAGTCAAGAAGCAACCTAGTTCATTATGCAAAAAACTTCCAAATCCTTACACATTATCACCTCTAACAGTGGAAGTAAAAGTAAAACTAAACACAAAGCATTAGATAAAAATCCATTTAAGCAGGAGTCGGGCTGTAGTGCAGCGGGCTAAGCGCAGGTGGCGCAAAGCACAAGGACCGGCATAAGGATCCCGGTTCGAGCCCCGGCTCCCCACCTGCAGGGGAGTCGCTTCACAGGCGGTGGAGCAGGTCTGCAGGTGTCTATCTTTCTCTCCTCCTCTCTGTCTTCCCCTCCTCTCTCCATTTCTCTCTGTCCTATCCAACAACGACAATAACAATAATAACTACAACAATAAAACAACAAGGGCAACAAAAGGGAATAAATAAAATAAATATAAAAAAAAAAGTTAAAAAAAAATCCATTTAAGCTTGATTAGCTAGCTAGACCCCCTCCACACAGCAAGATATCAAACTTCATCTACTGCTAACTGTCAATACTGATCGTCCCTCACTCCAATAGAAGACTAATAATCAGAGAAGGTTAACACAAATCTCTGGATCAAAGCATATTAAGCTTAATAGGGGCCGAGTGGAGGAGCACCTGGTTGAGCACACCTTACAGTGTGCTAGCCCCCAATCCCCATCTGTCGTGGGGAAAGGGGGTGTTCCTCTCTCTCTCTCTCTCTCTCCCTCCCTCCCTCTCAACTTCTCTCTGTCTCTATCTTTTAAATAAATAAAAATTCGGGGGGCAGGTGGTGGTGCACCTGGTTGAGAACACGTTACAGTGCACAAAGACTCTGGTTCAAGCCCCTGGCCCCCACCTGCAGGGCGAAAGCTTTGCAAGTGGTGAAACAGGGCTGCAGGTGTCTCTCTGTCTCTCTCTCTCTCCCCCTCTTGATATCTGGCTGTCTACCCAATAAAGAAAGATAATTTAAAAAATAAAAATAATAAGTAAACATACGATAAAATATAAATACATATAAAAATAACAGAGGGAAAAGATGTGGTGAATGGTGTTGGACATGGTTGAGCTCGCACACTACCATGCCCTAGGACCGTCCCCATCCGCACTCTCTCACTCTCTGTCTCCCCATTCCCTCCCATCCGCACTCTCTCACTCTCTGTCTCCCCATTCCCTCCCATCCGCACTCTCTCACTCTCTGTCTCCCCATTCCCTCCCATCCGCACTCTCTCACTCTCTGTCTCCCCATTCCCTCCCATCCGCACTCTCTCACTCTCTGTCTCCCCATTCCCTCCCATCCGCACTCTCTCACTCTCTGTCTCCCCATTCCCTCCCATCCGCACTCTCTCACTCTCTGTCTCCCCATTCCCTCCCATCCGCACTCTCTCACTCTCTGTCTCCCCATTCCCTCCCATCCGCACTCTCTCACTCTCTGTCTCCCCATTCCCTCCCATCCGCACTCTCTCACTCTCTGTCTCCCCATTCCCTCCCATCCGCACTCTCTCACTCTCTGTCTCCCCATTCCCTCCCATCCGCACTCTCTCACTCTCTGTCTCCCCATTCCCTCCCATCCGCACTCTCTCACTCTCTGTCTCCCCATTCCCTCCCATCCGCACTCTCTCACTCTCTGTCTCCCCATTCCCTCCCATCCGCACTCTCTCACTCTCTGTCTCCCCATTCCCTCCCATCCGCACTCTCTCACTCTCTGTCTCCCCATTCCCTCCCATCCGCACTCTCTCACTCTCTGTCTCCCCATTCCCTCCCATCCGCACTCTCTCACTCTCTGTCTCCCCATTCCCTCCCATCCGCACTCTCTCACTCTCTGTCTCCCCATTCCCTCCCATCCGCACTCTCTCACTCTCTGTCTCCCCATTCCCTCCCATCCGCACTCTCTCACTCTCTGTCTCCCCATTCCCTCCCATCCGCACTCTCTCACTCTCTGTCTCCCCATTCCCTCCCATCCGCACTCTCTCACTCTCTGTCTCCCCATTCCCTCCCATCCGCACTCTCTCACTCTCTGTCTCCCCATTCCCTCCCATCCGCACTCTCTCACTCTCTGTCTCCCCATTCCCTCCCATCCGCACTCTCTCACTCTCTGTCTCCCCATTCCCTCCCATCCGCACTCTCTCACTCTCTGTCTCCCCATTCCCTCCCATCCGCACTCTCTCACTCTCTGTCTCCCCATTCCCTCCCATCCGCACTCTCTCACTCTCTGTCTCCCCATTCCCTCCCATCCGCACTCTCTCACTCTCTGTCTCCCCATTCCCTCCCATCCGCACTCTCTCACTCTCTGTCTCCCCATTCCCTCCCATCCGCACTCTCTCACTCTCTGTCTCCCCATTCCCTCCCATCCGCACTCTCTCACTCTCTGTCTCCCCATTCCCTCCCATCCGCACTCTCTCACTCTCTGTCTCCCCATTCCCTCCCATCCGCACTCTCTCACTCTCTGTCTCCCCATTCCCTCCCATCCGCACTCTCTCACTCTCTGTCTCCCCATTCCCTCTCAGTTTCAGTCTCTACACAAAAAAATGAATAAGCTTTTTAAAAAAAATTTAAATAGAGGGTAGAAAAATAGAAGGTAATGTGGTGATTTCCACTGAATAGTGGCAACTCAACTCTTTTTTTTTTCTGTCTCACTAAACAACTGCATCTCTAGGAAACAAGCCTATGCCTTCCAAAAGGATAGTAGAAGCTTCTCTAAATACTCTGACCATTTCAAAGTAAAATGCAGAGATACAGGAATTTTTTACCAAAAAATATCAAAGATTTGAAAAAAACTCAAAACAGGCTTACAGTCAGATTATAATGAGTGCACAAATGAAATTCATGCTAACAAGGATAGCTTAGTGTGATATCTTACATGCAGCAAGTATAGGTTTAAAAATACTCCTGGCATAAACCCTCTGGGGACCTATGAGTGCAGCCTAAAATGTCCCTAGCTATGACCATGGAATGTGAGTTCAGACCAATAGAAATGTGCAGAGGTTTCACAGACTCCTGTGCTGAATGTGAATAGACATGGGCCCTAGTTCAGATCGATGGGGTTTACAATTAACAGTACTTATATACTTTTCTCATATTTAGAACAACTTTCTGCCCTAATCCAGCTTTCTAGTCCTATTTCTAACTCTGACATCATCTTCCTAGACAATATCCAACAACAGACCACCTACATGTTAGCTGTCAGACTCAAGCAAAAATCAGTAAAGTCATGGGCCCTTGGAATATACCTAAAATAGACTTCCTAACTCCTTACAACATGAAGACGCCAAATCTCATCTGCAATAGTCTTACCTTTAGGTTTCTGATTACTAAACAATTTGTTCTGCTTTATATCATAATGCTTTTCAGCCAACAAGTTGCAATTGCTACCATGAAGCCAGCTTGATGTCTAAGGCAGACAACCTCACCAGTGTGTCCTGGAACTTAACCTCCCCAGAGCCCTGCCCCACTAGGGAAAGACAGAAACAGGCTGGGAGTATGGATTGACCTGTCAATGTCCATGTCCAGAAAAGAAGCAATTACAGAAGCCAGACCTCCCACCTTCCGCACCCCATAAAGAATTGTGATCCATACTCCCAGAGGGATAGAAAACAGGGAACCTTCCAATGGAAGGGATGGGATGTGGTACTCTAGTGGGGGAATTGTGTGAAACTGTACCCTCTTATTCCACAATCTTGTAAATCACTATTAAATCAATAATAAAAAAGAAAATGCTCCTGGAACAATCTTATATCACTGTTAAAAACATAAATAAATAAATAAGTAAATAAATGTAGATATATACATATTTTTTAGAAAGAAGTAGGCTTAACCATGAAGAGAATAACATAGTTTATATACAACCATAATCTCAATCTCTAAAATAGAAGAGAAACTAGGTTTAGGAAAAATTAGGCCAATCTGAGATATACCATAGTTCATTAGAAGTAAAATAATAATAGTAATGTGATAGGGAATTCCAGGAGGAGAGAAAGAGAATAAAACATAAAGTATAAAAACAAAACAACAAAAAAAAAAAAAACAGAAAGTATATTCAGGGCAGGGGGTAGATAGAATAATGGTTATGCAAAAAGACTCTCACGCCTGAGGCTACAAAGTCCCAGGTTCAATCCTCTGCACCACCAAAAGCCAGAGCTGAGCAGTGCTCTGGTAAAATAAAATAAAAAAATAATTTTTTTAAATGTTCTCAATTTGTTAATACATTTCTAATAATGACTTGTTCTTTGAAATGTTGACTTTCCTAAAGCTTAGACAAGGGAGAGCAGAAGCAACCAGTGGCATTACTTTACAAGACACAGCTATATATAAATAATGTCAAAGGACATAAACGATAGTGATGTTATGTATGATACAGCAAATCCTAACAATGGAATTTTCAAAGTTAACCCAATTGCCAAATAATCTGATTACAGCAATAACTATCTATTGCCTTCTTAACCCCTAAGACAGCAGGAACCTCCCACTTCCTCTATAAATCCCATATTTCTCCCAGTCCTGGAACCTCTAGGGTGGGGCTCACTTCCCTGCATGCATCTCTCAATTCATGCCACATGATACTGCATTGGCTGATCCCAATCTAATCGATGTAGTGAGTACCACCTCAGCATGCTTCACTTCAGACTGTGTCCACAGACGTCAGGTATGGAATGTCAACCCTTCAGCGTCATTACTCAAGTGAGACCTTTCCTTTCTTATATGACTCCTTAATTCCTTTTGGGTGGAAACGTCACTTCCTAACAAAGCCTCAAAACCTAGATATAGACCAGGACCCATGTGATAGGGCATATGTACACATGTATCCATAAATTAGGATAAAATATATACCTTAAAGCAAAAGTGCACAATAGTTTACAGTGACCCAATAAATGAAGCAAGGAAGGGAGTCAGGCAGTTGCACAGAGAGTTAAGCACAAGGGGTGCAAAGCTCTAGGACCAGCTCAAGGATCCTGGTTCAAGCCCCTGGCTCCCCACCTGCAGGGAAGTCACTTCAAAAGCGGTAAAGCAGGTCTGCGGGTGTCTATCTTACTCTCCCTCTCTGTCTTCCCCTCCTCTCCATTTCTCTCTGTCCTATCCAACAACGATGACATCAATAACAACAATAGTAACCACAACAATAAAAAAAAAAGGGCAACAAAAGGGAATAAATAAATATTTAAATAAATAAGTGAAGCAAGGAAGTAGAAAAGCGAAAAAAGATACCTTGGAGAGTCAGTTGGGCAGTGGGTTAAGTGCACGTGGAGCAAAGCGCAAGGACTGGCATAAGGATTCCGGTTCCAGCCCCCGGCTCCCCACTTGCAGGGGAGTCCATTCACAGGTGATGAAGCTGGTCTGCAGGTCTCTGTCTTTCTCTCCCCCTCTCTGTCTTTCCCTCCTCTCTCCATTTCTTTCTGTCCTGTCCAACAACAACGACATCAGTAACAACCACAATAATAACTACAAAAAAAATAAATAATTAACAAGGGCAACAAAAGGAAATAAATATTAATAAAAAATTTTTTATTATTTCTGTTGTTGTTGGACAGGACAGAGAGAAATGGAGAGAGGAGGGGTAGACAGAGAAGGGGAGAGAAAGACAGACACCTGCAGACCTGCTTCACCGCCTAAGAAGCGACTCCCCCCCAGGTGGGGAGCCAGGGGCCTGAACTGGGATTTTTGCACTTTGTACTATGTGCGCTTAACCGGTATGCTACTGCCTGGCCCCCTAAAAAAAAATTTTTTTAAAGATACCTTAAAGTACCTAATCAAATAGTTTCTACTTTGACATAGATAACCCCCTCATGTACTTTCTATTACACTTCCCTCACTCCAAAGTTAACCTTATCAAAGTAAGGACTACAAAAGCTGAATAAGGGCAAGAGACTGGCACACTTTAATGATAACTCTTAGTCACTATCAGGCCACCCCATCAGCTGGGGCCCTAGTTGGAGAGTCCTGAGATTCCCAGACAGACATGATGGGCCTAGACCTTGAATAGATCCCTCTCTCCATTGTCACTGGTCATCTCCATAAGGAACAACATAATGCAACCCTTTGGGGGGCCCCATAGGATCTTGCCCTCAATGTGGATCAACAATGGTAGGGAATGTTCCATTCTCCGAAGTGGAGTTGGATAACATACTCTATCTACCACCTGAAGAAGATGGGTTGGAAAATTGAAATTGGTGCTACTCGAAATGTTGCTACTCATGACCACAGAATGCGAGTTCGGATCTACAGGGATGTAGAGGTTACATAGGATCCTATGCTGAATATGGTCCCCAGATCAAATCGATGGGGTTTACAGTCAACAACATTTATGCACTTTTCCCATATTTGGGAGCTACCCTCTTCCCTGATCCAGCTTTCTAGCCCTTTTTTCCAGCCATGACATCATCCCCCCAGACAATAACTTGGGTCCAACTGCATATCAGATGTCAGGCTCAAGGAAAAACTAATAAAGTCATGGGCCCTTTGGAATATAACTAAAATAGACCTGCTAGCTATTTCCAAAACCAAGACCCCAAATCTTCATCTGCAATATTCCAGCCTTTACGTTCATGATGAATCAACAATTTGTATGGCTTTATATGTTAACTCTTTATCAGCCACCAGGTTCCAGATGCTAGTATGATGCCAACCTGACTTCCCTGGGCAGACAACCCCACCAATGTGTCCTGGAGCTCCACCTCCCCAGAGCCCTGCCCCACGAGGGAAAGAGAGAGACAGGCTGGGAGTGTGGATCAGCCTGTCAACACCCATGTTCAGTGGGGAAGCAATTCCAGAAGCCAGACCTCCCACCTTCTGCATCTCACAATGACCCTGGATCCATGCTCTCAGAGTGTTAAAGAATAGGGAAGCTATCAGCTATTGTGGGATATCGAGTTCTGGTGTTGGGAATTGCACCCCTCTTATCCTATGGTCTTGTCAGTGTTGCCATTTTACTTTTAAAAATTTTTAAAAAGAAAGTATATTCAAGGAAAAAAATAACTGAAATTTTCCCAAGTTCTGGAGGTGATCAGAAGTAGATGTTCAAGTGAGCTATGTTGCTGACCTACTCATAATCTGGCTCAAATATATTTGGACAAATGAAGGAGTACTAGGACATGGAATAGAAGAGACAAAAAAAAAAAGACCCAAATGAAGAAAAGCTAAACAATGAATAAGAAAACATACTGGGATTTTGGTGTTTTGTTTTCATCATTTACCAAAGCACTTCATAGCTCTAGCTTATGGTGACAGAAGGGGTAGACCCTGGACCCTTAGAGTCAGGCATGAAAGTCTTTTGCATACATTATGTTTTTTCCCCCACCCAACATGCTAGTTTTGTTGTTGTCATTGTTGTTTGTTTTTTTAATTAATGCAGTGGCTTTTATCCCTAGCACCAACATAAGCCAGAGGTGATCAGTACTCTCCTCTGTCTCTCTCTCATGCACACATTCATAAAAATAAACCTTAAAAAAGTAAAGTCAAAATTATAAAGTGACCAATGAATTGTAGATTAAATGTTACCTAGTTTTAGTGTAAATACTTTGTTTTCAAGTTGGCTTTATGTTATAAAATATTAAGAGAAATGAAAAAATTATGAGATAATCATAGTATTAATCAATTTCATTGGGCATATTTAGGGTATTATATTAAATTTCTATCTCCTGATTTAGAAGTTATTTTAAGACTCATAAGACTTTCAAAAGCAATATCATAAAACTTATCATTATGATCTGGTTTTAAAGTTACATAATAAAACTTGCTAGAACAGCAAAAGTTCACTTACAGATATCCTCGTAATCCCTCAGTAGTTCATCCAACGTTAATATGATATCCCCAATATCCACCATGTTGTTACCTGTAATAAGAAGTCATGTTCAAATATTTCATTTCCTTTTGAAGTCAAGTATAACCACCATCCTATTCTAATGTGAAAACAACAAAGTGTGGAAACGGGAACAAAATGAAAGTATTATCCATTCTAAACTTTGTCAGTTCTTTCTAGTCTTT
Source organism: Erinaceus europaeus (assembly GCF_950295315.1). Taxonomy (NCBI): domain Eukaryota; kingdom Metazoa; phylum Chordata; class Mammalia; order Eulipotyphla; family Erinaceidae; genus Erinaceus; species Erinaceus europaeus. Next base: position 551,405 of record NC_080173.1, on the reverse strand, counting down.
AGAGTTTGTTTAAAATTTTTTACCTGAGTGACTGAGTGGCAGAGCACCGGGAAGAGTACACACATTACTGTACTCAAGGACCTGAGTCCAAGCCCATGGTCCCCACCTGGGGGGGGGGGGGGGTGGAGGGAGGGTGTTCACAGTGCTGTAGGTGTCTCTCTTCTCCCTCACCCCTTCCCTCTCAATTTTTTTTCACCATCCAAAAGAGAACAAAAGGAAGAAAATAGCTACTGAAAGCAGTGGATTCATCATGCAGGTACCAAGCCCCAGTGATAACTTTGGTGGGGTGGGGGTGGGGGGGTGCGAAGAGAAAGAAAAGGAAGAAGGAAGAAAAGGAAATAAAAGGAAATCAGATGAATATCTTATGGATATTTCTTTACAAGCAAACAGTTGCTTTTCTCTTGCTGCTTTTATAATTCACTATCTAACTATTATGGGCCTGGGTGAGCTTGGGTCTGGACTTATTTTGTTTATATCTCTTAGAACTTTATGGACCTGAAGACTCCTCTCCTTTATTTAGAGGAAATTCTTGGCTAGTGTATCTTCAAATAAGAATACTAACCCTTTCTTCAATTCCTCTCCATGGAACTTTATAATGAAAATTCTGTTCCTCTTGGTGTTGTCCTGTGACTCTCTTAAATTTTTATTCTTTTTTCCCTTGTTGGATTTTCCTGAAATTTTCTCTACCCTATCCTCCATCTTTTACTTGCTACTACTTTTATTCTTTGTTGTCCTACTGGTGGAGCCCTGTGCAATGGTCTTGATGTCCTCTTTACCAGGTTTGCAGTTCTGTTGAATGTGGGGTTTTGTTTCAGTTGCTAAATCGGTCCAATAATGTGGCTTATTTCCAATGTCTTCTGATTGTTTGATGCACTGTGGAGATCTGAGTCAGGGAGTCTGTGTCTGAATCTGTTTATCAACCAGAAGCTCAGGCTTAATGAATACTCAGTAACCACTAGGTAGCCACTGGTAGGGGTTACCTCTGAATTTTGACTGAGGCTTTCGTCTAAGTAGACAGTTCTGTACACATTCCAGGTCTCTAGTGCTGGCAAGGCACAAATACCTGTAGGCTGTGAGCCAGGAACTACCCTCAGGGCCTTTGACTATGGAAACACTTTCAGCGTGGCTGCATTCACCAGAGCTCAGCAAACTTCAGCAGACAGGGAACGCTTTACAATGGCTCACCCTCCCTCCTTTGCTCATTGTGGAGTCTAAATTTCCATTTCGAATTACCTCAGAGTTACAGGGGTGGGAAATTATGCTTTTTGTCTCTTTCTATAGAAAACTTATCTCATACCATGTAATATTATTATTTTGCTGTGGATGCCAGAAGAAATAGACAAAGCCACTAAAGTCTTCTTGCATCCTTCAAGATTCAGTCCAGCCATAACTTTTAATAATCTTCATCTTGGGATAACAGTGTTGCAATGTATATTCATTCTATAGCAGTGTTATATTTATAAATATAAATTTTATATAAACATATATTTATAATATTTTATATAAAATATTATATAATATTTATATATGTATTTCTATTTACTTAACTCCTTCTACAATAGAATAAGTGCTCCTTCAGAACAACAAATGTAATTTATTTATCTTTGAATCAACTATCACAGGTCCAGAGACAGTAGAAATTAAGTGACTAACTCACTAGATAAGTGGATACAGCAATTAGCCACAATTGCTGTATTCATTACGATAGGGCATTTCCTAATCCTTTGTAGTACAAAACATGACAAAGATGTTCATAGTGGGAGTCTAGTGATAGCGCAGCGGGTTAAGCACACGTGGAGCAAAGCACAAGGACCGGCGGAAGGATCCCGGTTGGAGCCCTCGACTCCCCACCTGCAGGGGAGTCGCTTCACAGGCGGTGAAGCAGGTCTGCAGGTGTCTCTCTCTCTCCCCCTCTCTGTCTTCCCCTCCTCTCTCCATTTCTCTCTGTCCTATCTTAACAATAATGACATCAATAACAACAACAATAACTACAACAACAATGAAAAACAACAAGAGCAACAAAAGGGAAAATAAATATATTAAAAATTAAAATTAAAGAAAGATGTTCATAGTATTTAAATCTATAAACTGCAGAGAGTAGCTGAAAGCATATGAAGATGTCTGTATTCAAAGCTGCATGACACGGGGAGCAGCAGGTGGCTCCCCAGGTGGTGCACAAGGTGCCATGCCCAAGAACACAGGTTGCAGCCCCAGCCAGCACCTGGGAATGTTCTTAGGGGAAACTGCACAAGTGGTGAAGCAGTGTTTCAGCATCTCTCTCCTTCTGCCACCCCAATAATGTAAAGGAGGAGAAGAGAAGGAGAAGGAGGGGAAAGAGAAGGAGGAAAAGGGGAAAGAGGAGGAGGAGGAGGAAGGAAGAAGATATGAAATGGAAACCAAATAGCCACGAGGAGCAGTAGGGTTGTGTAGGCATTGACCCCAGTGATAACTCTGGTGGAAAAACAAAGCTGAAAATGTAAGAAATTTAGGTTCCAAAACTTATAAAGGGAATGGCCTTGACACTTCACAAACCACCTTTCCTCAAAGATAAGAAATGATTACTGAAAATAAAAATCCATTTTTCTCTTAGGCTTTTATAAACATATCAAATATAACAATTTTAGAAATTATGTTACATTTTTCTAACATAGATATAAATAAGCAATGTGAGTATAGAAGGCAAGAACCAGTAAAAATATATGAGTTGGATCATAAGGTTGACTTTTTTTAAAAAAAATATATATATATATATATCTACATATATATTTTAAATAGCTCACTGTCAATATGAGTGTATTTCATCACTTCCTGTAAAGTTCCAAGGTTTACAGGAATATCCATGCTTTCCAAAGCAGCAGCCACTTCATCAGCTAAAACACGCCCATTTTTTATCCCACTGAACATCTTCAAGGTATCCTGGAATGCTGCAAAATTTAATCAAACTAAGTTATTGTGCTTTTCTTTGAGGAGCTGATTTTGTCATAACTGCCAAGAGGAAAACTTTGCATAGACACAGTGTTGGCTGAAAACTTCTCTAAGTGGGCATTTACCCATCTCTGGACTTACTTCTAGTGTGAATTTTCACTTTTGCCATTATAACTACTCAGGTAATCTCCTCAATAAGAACTGGTATGTATTGAACACTCACTAGGCTAAAAGCTGCAGAGCATCTCATCTGACCACACTATGCCTAGGACAGAGTAATCTGTTACCTTATGTTACAAAGAAAGAAACTATGGCTTAGAACACCCTAACCTAATATATACAACTGAAATCATCTCTGACCACTGGCATAGTCTATCCAATGTCAAGTAATGTAACTCAAGGCTGAGGGAAATCACTAACTGCTTTTACATGTAATTTAGAAAAGAGTACAAATGAGAGGAAAGCGTGTAAACACAAAATTTCTTTTTTATGTTTTACTTATTTTATTTTAATGAAAGATATAAAAAGAGAAAGATACAGAGAGATCAGAGCTCTGCTCAGCTCTGGCTTATAGTGATGCCTGGGATTGAGGTTGGGACTTCAGAGCCTTAGACATGAAAGTCTGGGGATGTGTGGAAGTGTACCTCTGTGACAATAGTCTTATGAAATCAACATTTCCTCAATAAAATGATTTTTAAAATGAATGGGATAAAAACATGATGAGAGGAAAATACTTATATTCATGAAGAGAATTTCTTCCTGCCTAGAGTAATTGACTTAAATCTTAAATTGACACCTGCATCTAAATTCTAAATGTCACTACTCCTCAGACCACTTAATCTGCCTTCATGAGGAACCAGAATTTCCATAATCAATGCCAGAGAACAAAGCATTTTTAGTGAGGCTAGATTTTCTTGAGATTTAAGATACAATAAGCATAATAATCTAGAAATCATTAGTTAAGCACAGCCACGGTGAAAGAACTGAGCTTTCATTTATTCAATTAGTAGTCATTGCTCAAGCAAGCATAAGTGGCAGAGGAGGGATCTCTGAGAATCCTTGTCCCCATAAAACCAATGAGAATACTAGAATAGTATTCAGAATAGTATATAATAGTATAATACTGGAATAGTATCAGAATCAAGTTTTTTTCAGAGCTCTGAGAATAAACTGCTGGCTTACATTAATTTAGTCTTTTTTAAAACCATATTTCATTGTCAGTCATTTTTCTTGGGAAATAAAAAAAGAAAAATAAAGATTGTGACATTCTAACCTCCCATATTCCACCATCTTCCCATCTGAGCTTCTGATAGCCCTGAAGACCAGCAGTCTGATATCAGAGGTCAGTAAAGGGGAACTGGTGAAGCTTCTTCAAAGTCCTAGTCCCTAAAAGCTGTCAATACTAGACTTGTGATGGCTCTCTACTTCCAGATCTGTGACTATTTGAGCTAACTCAAAGTTACCTCAAAAGTCTATACAAACAACTGTTTCCTTGGAAGTATTCATCAAAAACATCAGAGACAATTATCTAACATTACAACTGCCCAAATGGTGAAGTGGTACTGTGTTTCTCTCCTCCTTTTTCTCTTCCACTATACCTTTCTCTTTCTCTCCCTGCCCCCAGTCTCATTTTCCATAGATGGGGAGGAGGACCACCATCATCATCTAATGGGAACAGTGGAATCACAGAGCAGTGGAAGGCACAGAGCCCCAGTGATAATTAATTGTGGTGGCAAAAAAAAAAAAAAAAAAGTTGGCAATGTTAGGATCAGGAGCTAGTTCACTAGTTACAAAATTTAATATGTGTAAGAACACAAATTCAAGCCTCTGACACCATGTGGTAGCATCATGTATGGCTGTATGAAAGGTGAAGTTTCACCAACAGTGAAGCAGTGCTGTGGAATCTCTCCTTTTTACCTGGATCTTGAGGAATAAAACGGCAAACAGCACTCAGAGCATTAAGATAATCTGAAAAATCCAGTGTCCCATTAGCTAAAAGAATGGTTTCAGAAACAGAAAGAAAATAGCCCATCAGCAAATTTATCAGCAAACTAAGAACATAGGTAAAAATGCAATTTTGAAAATTAAATAAAATTAACTGCTATTAGAACACCATAACCAGTATACAAGAGCAGCATTAAATATAGGATGCAAAAAAAATAAAACTTACCAGAAAAATATTTACACATTTTAGTTATGTAGCAAATAATGTTATAATAGTAAAAAGAATGATATAAACTAGGAATGGAGATCATTCAGTTTTATTTTGTTCAAAATTGCAATATTTGGGGGCCAGATGGTGGCACACCAGGTTAAGCGCACATAGTACAAAACTGCAATATTTATATTTGCAGTTAGATACAAAAAATACATGCTATTTTCCACATATTATGGTTTTACCTTAAAGGATAGATGGTAAAGTCCCTGTATCAGTAGCATTAGAGAGATTATGGACCCCATTAATTTTCTTTTTTTTAATATTTGTTTATTCCCTTTTGTTGCCCTTGTTTTATTGTTGTAGTTATTGATGTCGACGTTGTTAAATAGGACAGAGAGAAATGGAGAGAGGCGGGGAAGACAGAAAGGGGAAGAGAAAGATAGACACCTGCAGACCTGCTTCACCGCCTATGAAGTGACCCCCCTGCAGGTGGGGAGCCAAGGGCTCGAACTGGAATCCTTCCACTGGTCCTTGTGCTTTGTGCCACCTGCGCTTAACCCACTGCACTACCGCCCGAATCCATCCCATTACTTTTCTAATGAAATTTTTACCTCATACCCTCTCCTGACTTGTGTCTCTTTCACACACATTGCATCATTAAAAGTAATAAACAACTATATATATATTGCCTGAACACCTTTAAGGTCCAGCTTATGGTGATGCTGAGGATTGAACCTAGAACCTCTGATGCCTCACACATGAAAGACATTTTACACAACCACTACACTGTATCTCTCCAGTATTACCATATTTAAGCCTTTCTTTCCCATAATTTACTTATTTATTTATTTATTTATTTATTTATTGTCATCATCAGGACTTCCCCACTCTGGGTTCACTTCTTCAGATAGACAGAAGAGGGAGCTGTGTGTTGGATGCTGGCACAGCAGGTTAAGCGCACATGGTAAGAAGCGCAAGGACCGGCTTAAGGATCCTGGTTCGAGCCCCCGGCTCCCCACCTGCAGGGGAGTCGCTTCACAGGCGGTGAAGCAGGTCTGCAGGTGTCTGTCTGTCTTCCCCTCCTCTCTCCATTTCTCTCTGTCCTATCCAACAACAGCAGCAATAACGACAACAATAATAACAATGACAACGATAAAGGGCAACAAAAGGGAAAAAAAATAAAAAAGAATAAAAAAAGAAAGAAAGACAGAGGAAGGGCTCAAACCCAGGTTGCGTGCATGTTAAGGCAGGCACACTGTCCAGGTGAGCTATCTTTCTGTCCCTCGCCATCTTATTTTTTATTGAAAGACAGAACCAACACCAGCCACGGCACTCCCCCTGGTGCCACAGCATGCCCATGTGCTTGCAGGACTTGAACATGGGCAGCACATGTGACAGGGCGCATAACCTACCCAATGAGTTGTTTCTCTGGCCTCTGTAACATATTGTAAAGATTCATTTTCCTATCGTGGACTTCCGGAGGCGGAGCTACGAGCAGCAGATCGCTTCCTCTCCTCTCCTCTCCTCTCCCGGATCAACTAGGAATACCAAAGGAGACCACCCGGACCGAAACAAGACAGGACTAGAATGACCACAGAAACCCAGTAAATCACCCGTGAGTACAAACACGCGTGGCTGGTGACAGAGAGGAGAGAGGGGCCTAAGGAGAGATTAAGTGACTGCTAACAGTTCGACAGTTTGTCAGTGGAGACACCACCTTCAGTCTGCTCCACCAACAAGGGGACAGCTGAAGGGAGGAAAGGACTCCCCAGAGACTCACCAAGTGCAACTCTGAGTCTCCATTGCTACTACCCTCAGAATCTGGAGCAGCAACAGGGAGGGACACCAGGGCACAGAGATCTAACCGGGAAACTCAGGAGAAGACCTATACCTCGGTGGCATAGCTGAGGGGCTGTGAAAGTCTCTTTGCATAACCACTGGATTATCTCTGCCACACCCTGCTTTATCTCTTGGTCAGGAGTCAGTGATTAAGCTAAGAAGCCTATTGATAGTTTAAAAGCCCTCAGGCTCCCATAGCCTACAGGGGAAAAAAAAAAAAAGGCTTTTACACCACTGAACTCCAACTCAGGGATTGAAAAAACTGTTAACTTATATAAAATGGTTAAAACAACAAGAAAAAATATTGGAGACTCGAACCAGGACAAGAGTCCAGCTAAAAGTCCTCCAGAGGGTGAAGCACAAAACAACGAGTTCAACATCCAAACATTAGCTAAGGAAATAATAACAGGAGTGAGTAAAGAATTTGAAAAAATTGTAATCAGAAATGCAGGAACAACAAATGAGAATATGGAAGAAAATTCTAATTATCTCATGGTTATTAGAGAGCTGAAAGCTGAAATCTCTGAGCTAAGAAGGCAACTAGCTGAACAAGCTAAAACAGTATCACAGCAGGGCAACAAAATAGATGAACTCCAGAAAGCAGTAGAGGGCAGAGAGAATAGAATCAATGAGGCTGAAGACAGAATTAGCAAAATTGAGGATGAATTAGAGACAACTAAAAAAGAAGTAAGAGATCTCAAAAAGAGATTAAGAGATGCTGAAAACAACAACAGAGTCCTATGGGATGACTTCAAAAGAAACAATATACGCATTATTGGCTTACCAGAGGAAGAAAGAGAAGGGGAGGAAGAAAGCGTTCTCCAGGCCATAATAGCTGAAAATTTCTCTAGTCTAGACAACACCAAAGACATAAAGATTCAAGAAGCCCAGAGGGTCCCAAACAGAATTAACCCAGACCTAAAGACACCAAGACATGTCATACTTAGATTGGAAAGGAATAAGGATAAAGAAAGGATCCTCAAGGCTGCAAGAGAAAAACAAAGAGTCACCTACAAAGGAAAACCCATAAGATTAGCAGCAGACTTCTCATTTTCCTATCGTTAAAAATGACTCTGATCAACATGTAATTAATAGCCATGCTTACAGGCTCCAGGTATCTGAAATAAAGCTTACCATCAATATCGATCACCTTTAGGGCCATTCGCATTTCTGAATCACTTACAGGAACCTTTAAGATGTGATGGATCATTGGCAGATCATTTATATAAATTTTACCTCTCCGAATTTTACGAAAAATTGTACAGGCTTTCTGAAGTGCTGAACACACATAACAAAATAATTAGTTAAAAAGAATAATTATCCTATTCCCCAACATTCTCATAAAAAAAATGTTAGCACTACTGCATTGTATATTTTAAAGTTGCTAATAGATGCTGAGAGTCCTCATTACAAGAAAAGCTTATTTCCTTTTGTATATATGAAAAGGTATTAATTAAACTTATTTTGGTAGTCATTTCACAGCATACACACTGATTAGTAGGATTATTATGTTGTATGCCATAAATGTATACTTATAGGTAAACTTAGACAAGTATTAACAAACTTATACAGAAGTGCGACTATATTGCAATAAAACTATGGAAGGGAAGATGCCTAATACTCTGAGTAAAAATACACAAAATGAGTCCACATATGTCAAAGAGAGGTCCAAGATAAAAGAAAACTCAGTGTCAAGACATGAAAGCTACAACGGGTCTTAATATAAAGGTACCAAGGGCTAAATCCCAGTAAAAACCAGTGCTTACCAATTTATTCACTATGAGGAAATATACATACTTTAAAAATGTGAACTATAATAAGTATATGTGTTATTTTAATATAAGCAAAATATCTTACCAGTAAAACAAAAGGTATTTATGCTTGCTTACAGCCATTTACCATGTCACTAGCTGATATTATAAACTACTAGGAGTAAATAAAAAGACAATAACCACTGAAAACAATTCTTTAAGACCACACAATCAGGAAATTTGTGTAAAAAAATTCTAGAACTTACCATTATCATTAAATTGCTGCAACTTTAACTGTCCAAGAGGTATATTATCATATATTGTTTCATAAAGACTAGAAGTGTCTTTCTTTTTCCTGTCAAAGAAACAACCATATTAGAAAACGGGGGGGGGGGGGGGGGACTCCATTTGAATATCAGTATCGAACAGGCCATGGCCGGTGCGCCGCTATGTCCCATCGCTGGGGAGCCAGAGACGACCCGAACTGCCCCTGCGGCTCCAGACAGACTATGACCCACATAGTCAACGACTGCCACCTCTCCAGATTCAAAGGAGGTCTCGAAACTTGACATCAGGCTCAACCTGACGCTGTTGACTGGCTACGGAAGAAGGGCAAACGCTAGAAGAAGAAGCAGACCTATCAGTTGTCAGAGATTCTCCAGTTAACTACTCCATAAAAGCCATTCCTTCATGTTTGTTTGTTTGTGGCAGAGATGGACTGCTACACATGCATTATTTCACCACTGCTGGGCCAACTTTTTCATTTAGATAAACAGAAACAGAGAAGAAAAGCATCAAAGCATTGGAGCTTTCCTTGGTGCCATGACACTCCCCTGTGTTGATAAGGCTCGAACCTGACCTGCATCGACAGCAAGACACAGCCTTACCTGATGAGCTACCTCTCAATCCAATCAAAATCCTTCCTAGAAAACTGTCCAAGTGATAGTTACTATCCTTCAAGATAGAATTTTCACCTTGTATATTTTCAATATTACTCTGAACAATAGAATGTAATCTGGTTTTAAGTATTTAAGATTTCTATCCTCTGACTGTGGTACAGTTTTTCCTGTGCTTACTCAACCGCAAATTTTACAGAAATTATAATGCAAGCTCTAATTTATTTAAAGTCAAAGAATCCCAGATTCCATAGCCTGTCAGAAAAAGCATATTAATTAAGAAGCTGATTCATCTCATTCCTTAACTTGTAGATAAACTAATCTTTTTTTTTAAGGGTTGCACATTTTATCACTTTACTGGGGAGTTAATGGTTTTCAGCACAGTGTGGATATACCGTTCAATTTCTCACTTTCTCATGATAAGTGTTGCAGAATACCCAGACCCCCCAACTTTGGTCCTTTCCCACCATCATGTACCAGAACCCCAAAGACAACCCCCCAGTGTCCCCACCATCCCAAAAGTTCTTTGCTTTGGTAAAATACATATGTGGAAGCTGAGATCCAGATATACAAAGCAAATTGTAAGTTAACATGTGAGGTCAATCTAGACTCAATTCTGTATCTTCCCAGTCTATATGCAGTGCTCTCAGCTATCTACCATCCTCTTAATTTTACAAGCCTTAATTTGAAAAAATGATTTGTCATGATTTATGTTGGAGGGATGATTCTGGAAAGAGACCCTAAATCTGCATGCAAACTTTTAGCAATAAAATAAGAATTATGATTTAAATACCAAATATTTGAGGAAGATGGATGAAGGGGTGAGAGAGTCTTGTGGATGTTGTGCCGATCTGCCAACTTGCACAAAAGGCTTTCCTTTTTACTCGTCACCTTTGAAAATGTCACAGAAGTGGAGGCAGTCTAGAGCCAAATGAAAGAATGTTGGTACAGGTTGATAAAGCAGCATTCTTGGGTGATAAGCCTTAAAAGATAAAAAACACCTAGGCTCTTCCCTAGCTGTGTTTGTAATATAAAATTACTTTTTGTAAGCAAATTAAGGTTTATGTACACTAAAAATTTAATACATAGCTTAAGTATGTAATTAATATTAATATCCTAATTAATTGTGTGTATATAGTATTAAATTTTACAAAGCCAGGAAAATATGACATAATGAAAACAAGACCGCCAGAATCTAGGCTACATAAAGGTTTTGACTATGAACAAAATAAGGTGGAAAACCAAGTTATTCAGATTGGAGAATTAATGATTGGAGAAATTATTTAACATTGCAAGTAAAAACATGATTGTAAAGAGCCAAGTGACTGAGTAGATGTGTAACACTTTAGAAAAATGGATACTGCAGTTATAGACATCTTCAATTTTATAGGACCTAGACTTAAAGAGCAAATTGGGTTTAGAGAGAAGACTCTCAAACCATACAAGAATGACAGAAATTGGCTCTGAGGGGCTGTAGAGAGCAAACTTTTTCAAAGGGTGGGGGGTGGGGTGGGCAGTGGAGCACCCAAATGTTTTTCTCAAAGGGTTCCTTGGTCTAGTTATTTTATAAAAAAGAAAGAGGATGGAATCGGGCGGTACCACAACGGGTTAAGTACAGGTGGCACAAAGCACAAGGACCGGCATAAGGATCCCAGTTCGAGCCCCTGGCTCCCCACCTGCAGGGGAGTCGCTTCACAAGTGGTGAAGCAAGTCTGCAGGTGTCTTTCTCTCTCTCCCCCTCTCTGTCTTCCCCTCTGATCTCCATTTCTCTATGTCCTATCCAACAATAAAAACATCAATAACAACAACAATAATAACTACAACAAAAAACAACAAGGTCTACAAAAGGGAATAAATATTTTTTAAATTTTTTAAAAATCAAAAAAAAAGAGGAGGAGAAAGGGGAAAAGAGGAGGAGGAGAAGGAGCAGAGGCATAGAGGAAAGAAGGAAAGAATATTGACATTTCAGTGCTTGGGCTAAAATGGACTGGAATGCTTGAGAGTCAAGGAAAATAACTGAAATTAAGATAAGTATTGCTGTGTTCTTATTTACCTCAGTTCTTTCAGAATGCAATTGTACTTTCAAACTTTTCTTTTTCCTGACTTTTTTTCCTCCTGAAAGATTACAGAATTTTTCTTCTCCGCATAGAAATGTTGATGTTTCATACCTAAATTGCATAGAAAACTGGAATAATTCCTGAGTTCCTTTTTCTTTTTTTTCATTTTAACTTATGAAAAGTTAACTACATGGGGGCAGGTGTTAGCTCATCGGGTTAAACGCACATGGCGCCAAGCGCAAGGACTAGCTCAAGGATCCCAGTTCAAGCCCCGGCTCCCCTTCTGCAGGGGGTGCTGCTTCGCAAGTGGTGAAGCAGGTCTGCAGGTGTCTGTCTTTCTCTCCCCCTCTCTGTCTTCCCCTCCTCTCTCCATTTCTCTCTGTGCTATCCAACAACAACTACAGCAATGACAACAATAATAACAATAAACAGCAAGGGCAACAAAAATGGAAAAAATAGCCTTTAGGAGCAGTCGATTCGTAGTGCAGGCACAGAGGTCCCCCACCACCACCACCCCCCAGCGATAACCCTAGAGGAAAAAAAAAAGTTAAGCACATGTAAAAGTAAGCAGAACAATGTAATGGTATGCCCCATGGACTCATAACTCATCTTTAATAATGAAAAGTCTTATTTCATCTATAACACTACCCTCCTCCCACTCTTATGATTTTTAAGGAAATTCTAGTACCAGATCATGGCAATAAAACCCACACTTAATATTTATATGAATATGATATTATTCATATTTATGCAAGGAGCCTTTCCTTTTTGTTGTCTTAATCTTTAGTGTGGAAATGTTTTACAGGGCAGTAGTTGTCTCAGGAGCACAGTTTCACATCTCCCCAAAGTATGTGCCAACGTGCCTCACACACTACCAAAATGCCACTTCCCGCCACCAGGAGGCACAGTGCCCCCAATTCTCTTTTTAAGAGAAGGAAGGGCATAGATAGCATGATGGTTATGCAGAGACTCTTGTGCCTGAGGCTCCAAAGTCATAAGTTCAATCCCCTGAAGCACCATAAGCTAGAGCTTAGCAGTGCTCTGGTAAAAAAAAAAAAAAAAAAGAATGCCTTTAATAAACCTTAAAATATATAATTACTTCTTTTTATATTCAAAATTATAATTTTGAACATTATCAAACCATCAAGAGGTAATACACAGAACAAAATAGTGCAGTGTAATAGTTCTCCATGTGGACTGACTCATAATTTAGATTTATAACATTCATTAGGTGGTTGATAAGTCCATTTGTTCATGAAGCCAATGGCAACCACAGAAGTTATTCATGATCACAAGAGATCAAAGGTGATCACAGGATCCGGGCAGTGGTGCACCTGGCTAAGCACACACACTGTAGTGCGCAAGGACCCAGGTTTGAGTCCCCAGTCCTCACCTGCAGGAGGGAAGCTTCATAAGTGGTGAAGCAGGGCTGCTGGTGGCTCTCTGTCTCTCTTCTTCTCTATCTTCCCCTCCCTCTCAATTTCTCTGTCTCTATCAAATTAAATAAAGTTTAAAAAATTTTAAAAGATACATCATAAATTAATATTTATCAGGAAACAAACACTGCTTTACATTCTTGCTTTATTTAAATGTCTCTAAAATATTTCCATTTTATTGTTTTGTTGATAAGAAATGTTTGTTGGTGGTGGAAGGAGTGTGGGACTATATCCCTACTACATTATAACCTTATAAATCACTACTACAAATTAAATTTGAAAAAAGAGAAGTGTTTAGCTGGGGAAATAGCTAAGCATCAGAACACAGAACTTGCATGCCCGAGGTCCCAATTTCAACCCCTGGTACCACATGTCAAAGGGAGACAATGCTTTGCCTTGGTACCTCTCTCTCTACCTCTCCTTCTCTACCTATCTGTCTCATAGAAATCAATCAATAAATCTTTTTAAGTCTAAATAAGGGAGGTAGCTCAGCAAGTAGAGTGTAGAGTGCAGAACTATGCACAAGACCTTGGGTTCACCCTCTGGCACTGCATAGTCCAAAGCAATGCTCTTCTGCCTCAACCAAAAAGGAAGAACATTTCAGACCAGTGTGGTTCCCACTGTAAATCACACACAACTGACAACTTAGTTGTAAGCAAATATTAGTGAATTATACTAGGAATAAAGTTACAGAGTGTAAAATAAAAGAAATTTAAATATCAATGTACCTTCCATGCAGCTTATTTCTTCGTATTATCAAACATATGATCAGTGCTCAAATGTCCAATTCTCACTAATGCTGAAATTTTTGCAGTAGATTCAGTAAGATCCCCATGTTAATCAGGTGATATGTCTTTAAGACCTTTCCATTTATAGGTTCTCCTTCCATATATTTCATTAACATCTCATTATCATCACCACTGTTATTGTCAGACCACTTGCCCTCTACTTTTTCCCCTCTGACTTGTTGATTACATCATCATGATTGTACAATTCTAAACACTTAATCAGATTTTTTTTTTTACTGTGGTCTCTTTCTTTCTTTCTTTTTTGCTTCCAGGGCTATTGCTGGGGCTCAGTGCCTGCACCATAAATCCACTGCTCCTGGAGGCCATTTTTTTCCCCTTTGTTGCCCTTGTTGTTGTAGCCTTGTTGTGTTATTATTGTTGTTGTTGATCTCATTCACTGTTGGCTAGGACAGAGAAAAATCAAGAGAGAAGGGGAAGACAGAGGGGGGAGAGAAAGACAGACACCTGCAGACCTGCTTCACCGCCTGTGAATCAACTCCCCTGCAGGTGGGGAGCCGGGGGCTCAAACCAGGATCCTCACACTGGTCCCTGCACTTTGCGCCATGTGCACTTAACCCACTGCACTATCGCCGAAGCCCCTTTATTTATTTTTCTTTTTACAATCCATTTTTATCTGTGATTAGTAGTGGTTTACAAGACTGTAAGATCACAGTGGTATACATCTCCACACCACATGCACCAGCAAAGTTCTGTGCCCCGAGCCCCCCAAGATTACCAGGACGTTCTCACAAAGTCCTTGTGTGTTTACTCTAGGCTTGTTTTTGTTTTTTATTTTGCTTTGTTACAAGTTTGTATGTTTCATTCTCTAGATTCCACATAAGTGAAATTATTCAGTAGTTGTCTTTCATCTCTGTTTCACTAAGCATAATCACTCTCACTCAGTTCCATCCATTTTGTCCCAAAAGACACAATATTGTTTTTTGTTTGTTTCATTGGTTGGTTGGTTGTACTGTATAGTAGTATTGTGGTGTATATACCCCATAAATTCTTTATCCAGTCATCTGTTGATGAGTATTTAGGCTGTTTCTACTCACTCGCTATTGTGGATAGAGCAACTGTGAACACAGGGGTACATGTGTCCCTTTGAATTCATGCCTTCATGTCCTTTGGACAAATGCCTGTAAGTGATATTCTTGGATCACATGGAAATTCCATTTTATTGGTTTAAAGATTCTCCATACAGTTTTCCCAGGGGCTGCTCTAATTTGCATTCCCATCAACAGTGTAACAGAGCCCCATTTTCTTTTACCAACTTCTTTTTTTTTAGTTTATAAAAAGGAAACACTGACAAAACCATAGGATAAGAG